>NC_056626.2:182263776-182468776 GCF_002870075.4 Lactuca sativa | reverse complement strand
TTTATTCCTCCTTTTTGTGTATGATTCATATAGTTGTCCATCAACTTATGAAACTACTTTCTAGTAATCCCTTAGTGGTTTGTGTATTTTATACAATTTCAATTTGTCGGAATGGAATCACGAATTAAAATTCTATCGAAATGGAAACACGAATTCTAATTCTGTTGGAATGGAATATGAATATTTTTTCATTGATTATACATGTTCTACAGTTTTTGGTTATTGGTTTTAGTACAGTTAACAAGTCCGCATATTTTTTCCAAAGGAATATAGTTTTTTATTTATCATTTGCTAATGCGTTATTGGATTCTAAACTAAAATTGGATTTGTTTTTACAGAAGTTGATGCTTGAAGAACGGACAACAAAATTTAAAGTGTTTCTTAGCAACATTATTCTTTTAGAATGAATTAGTGTATTTGTTAACTTTTAATATTTTTTTCCCGATTTGAAAGTTTTTTAGTTTTATTCTTTAAAATAAATGTAATTCTTAGCAACTGTTACATGTATTCTATATAAATTAATGTAATTTTTTTTTTAATTCTTCAATTGATGGTTCAAGAATTTTGTTATTCTACAAGAAATTTTTAAAATCATGATCAAGAAATATGTTCAAGAATGTTTTTATTATTATATGGTTCAAGAATATTTTTATTTTTGAACGTATTTAAACATATTCTGTCAGAATGTCAAAATTGAAAACCTTATAATTCGTAAAATCAGATTTTAAAAATTAATAGAATCTATAATCCCTTAAAGTATGCAAATTTCCGTTATTAAATATATATTAATTGACTAAAATGCACTTCTAGTTAAAATAGATAGTATTTTTCAATTATATTTAATTCAATAATATGTAATAACCACTTTATTAAAATAAGTAAAATGATTGGCCCACAATCATTCATACATTCACACAATAATTAGTTAGAATATAATAACCTAAGTCTATATATATATATATATATATATATATATATATATATATATATATATATATATATATATATATATGAGAAACTAGATACCCTGCAACTTTTTGTTCCTACAAATTCTCATACCAATTAAATGATGACATGTATCATACTAGTATATTAAAATATCATTAAATTTTATTAAATGAACATTAAATATTACACATATCACTATTTAATTGGATATGAGGATTTGTAAGAAAAAAAATAGGAGGATATTTAATCTCTCTCTTATATATATATATATATATATATATATATATATATATATATATATATATATATATATATGTATATATATATATATATATATACATACATATATATATATATATATATATATATATATATATATATATATATATATATATATATATATATATATTAAAAAGTTATAAATTTGTAATGCCCCGACTTTCAGGTATTAATTTCAGTTTTAATCTTTGATATTGAATAGTCTACTCGACGAGTTGGATGCCCTGACTCGTCGAGTATGAATGCGGTTGGACCGTAAACGTAACTGAACAACTCGACGAGTCGAAGGTCATAGTTGACGAGTTGGAGCTGGAATGAAAAAACCCTAATTTTGGGTTTTACCCCTTATTTAAAGGACTTTAAGTCCCTTCTTTCATCCTCCTTATCTCTATTTGACGGCTAAAAGGAAACCCTAATCGATTTAGACTCCATTCTTGAGTGTGTGAGGAACTAAATTGTGTTTTGGTGCTTTCATTAAGAGAACTCAAAGATTTAGAGGCTTGGATTGAAGAAGAGGAAGTGGATCTGCCATCTACATCGTTTTGGGAGCTAGCCTAAGGTAAAAAGCTTGTAACTTAACCTTTTGTTACTTAGATCTCTTTATATTAAGATCAGGGCCATTTTAGCTTGTTTGGTGCTCATTTCGGGTAATGGTCATGATCTGAAGTAGCAACTTCAGATCTAGACTTATCTTAGTTTTTATGATCATAAAGTTCCAGCCTTTAGCAAGATAACACCTTATCCTCACTTAGAACCTCTTCTCTACCTTGATTTTGGCCATTTACACCTTGATTGTTCGTAAAGTTTGCAACTTTACATAAGAAGTATGGCTTAGGAGCTTAGATCTACGTTATGGAGCTTTGGAATAGCTTAAAAAACATTTGAATGGAGAAAAGACTAAAGGGGCTCGACGAGTTGCATGGTCAACTCGACGATTCTGATGAAGATAGTCGTGCAAGGTTTCTGCATGGACTTGGCGAGTCCTTAGGAAGACTAGGCGAGTCAGTTAGGGTTTTCCCGACTTTTGTGTTGGATTAGATGTCTAGGCCCATAACTATTATTGGTATGTACTCGACCAAAGAGTAGCATGGTCCATTTGGGTTGCACTTCATTCGAACAATTTGTATGGATAGTCTTTTGAGAATAGTATATCTATGGTTTATTAATATATTGTAAATTGTAATATATTAGTATGAAATCATATTATTTAAGTAGTATTGATCAAGAATTAATGTAGAAGTTATTTATGATCAAAAGGAAATAATTAAATATGGACTCTTATATATATATATATATATATATATATATATATATATATATATATATATATATATATATATATATATATATATATATATAGCATGGGGCAAGTTCATTTATGTTGGGTTAAGCTTGCATGGATAGTCTATTGAGTTTTTAACCCATCGATCCTATCGAAATAAAAGGTCATGGGTATTAGGGTTTACATGAATGTAACCCTAATCCTCCATACTATATAAAGAGGTCTTTAGCACATGAAATGGCACTAGTGTGTGAGGATACAAGAGTGGGCCGATTTCTAGTGTGGTTACTATTCTCTCAAGCTTTCCAAGATGTTTTTGGTGATTTGTGATTCCACTTGACGCTTCTACACTATTGGGGCTAAGCTCTTAAAGTTCAAGACTTCAAGCTCCATCAAAAGGTATGTCATCTAACTAGGCTTTTGTAGTATAGTTGCTTCATATTATGCTAGTTAGAATTAAAACCTTGGAATATTAAATATTTGCATGTATAATAGAAAAAAACATAGATCTAAGGTTTATAGGGTTGCATGTACACCATAGGAGTGTTAGAATGCTCAAAACCCTTCAGTGGTATCAGAGCCTAGGCTTGTTTTCAATTTTACTTGATGTAATTTGCTGGAAAAAGCTGCAAAAATCGAATTATTTTCTATCTGGACTGGGGAATCGATGAGTCCATTGAGGGACTTGACGAGTCCATGTACAAATTCATCCAACTCGTCGAGTTGGTTCATGCACTCGACGAGTTGAACCCCATGAAAACATATATCCAAGTTTTTTGGCTGGAATTGGACTAGGAACATTATCCTAAGCTGTTTTTCAACTTGTAAACCTGTTTTTGATGTCGTAATGTCCATGCTAATCCAATTTCAAAGATAATTGTCAATAGATTCATGTTTTGTATTAGTTTAAAGGTTAGGCTAATTTCATGAAAATTGTTTGATTTGAATTATCTTGTTCGTATAAGTTAGTTTAGATTAATAAAAAATTGTGTGATAATCTGTTTTCGATCCAAATTGATCTAAATTTTGTATAATATGTCTTTTTGTAACTTGTCCTCAAGTTATATGAAAAGTCATATTTATGATTTTTAAAACACATAAGATTTCCATAAGTTGTAAAAATGATAAGCCTCATTTTTTTAAATGCTTTAAAGTCTTCCATAACTTGTCCTCAAGTTATGGAACTTGAAGAGTTTTTCATTATAACCACTTTAAACTCATAAGTTATGGAATTGAAAAGTTTTTTTTGAATTGTTCAAAACTTGCCTGTAACGCCCCGATCCTCAGGTATTTCTTTATTATGAATTTCTGGATAAAGCTCTACTCGACGAGTTGGTCGACCTACTCGTCGAGTAGCAATAGGGTGAGAACGCATGTTTAGTGACCTACTCGGCGAGTCTACTATTGAGACTCAGCGAGTAGGAGCTGGCAGAGGAAACCCTAAATCCCAGGGTATTGCACCCTATTTAAAGGAGCCTCAACCTACTTTGGGCTTCCTTACAGTCTTTGAGAACACTTATAAACCCTAATTCGTATGTGTGTGCCTTGGAGTGGTTTTCAAGCTTAGAAGAGAGGATTTTGGAGGAAGGGAGTTAAGAGTGCAAAGGAAATTGAAGCAAGAAAGGAGGGGGAAACGAGTTTTGCCTCAGCAAGCATCTTTTGAAGGTATCAAAGTGCCATTCTTACTTCCTTTTCTTTCCTCTTGTTGAGTTCTAGGGCTTTTTATGGATTTCAAGTTGGGATGTTGAGCTATAGGCTAGATCTGAAGTTGTAACTTCAGATCTGGACCCTCCTTGGGTGCTAGAGCCATAAAGTTGGTGTATTGGTTGTGGATGAAGTCCCTCTTGGACTAGAAAATAGACTTTTGGAGCCCATATAGCCATGCATGTACGTAAAGTTTGCAACTTTATGTGATATGTATGCCCTAGAAGCTTGGATCTATGATTTGGAGCCGCTGCATGGCTCAAAACAAATCTGTATGGAAAGAGGACTGAGTGGACTCTTCGAGTTGCAAGGGTGACTCAGCGAGTCCCATGAAGATGGTCATTGAGCTCGGCGAGTTGCATGAACAACTCGGCGAGTCCGATGAAGATCGCCATAAAACTCGACGAGTTGAAGAACAAGTCGGCGAGTCGGATGACTTTTCCCTTGGTTAGAATTTCGTGGGTACCCGTCGAGTTGCAGGGGGAAAACTCGACGGGTGGCCCTTAAGGATCGATCGGCATTCGAAGGAACTCGACGAGTCACTCCGGTGACTCGGCGAGTTGGACTGTGCTCCATGAACTCGGCGAGTGGCCGAGTGCACTCGGCGAGTAGAGGTCAACATGGACTGTTGACCTTGACTGAGGACTCTGACCTTGATCAGGAATTTCTAAGAGGTTATGGGGTGTCTCATAAGGGTAAGAACTTATGAGTATATTGTGTTATGGTTATAGGTGGTGGAGCCGGTGTCAAATGATCCGATAGTTGGAGTCTGGATTTCTATCGACATCTGCGAGGTGAGTTATCCTCACTATATAAATAGGGTCCACGACACCAAGGCCGACCCTTATGATTTACATCCTGGGTTAGGATGGTTGCTTTGTTATTCCCATGTTAGATTTCATCCTGGGTTAGGATGGTTTCTTATTATTGCCATGCTAGATTTCATCCTGGTTTAGGATGGGTGTATATTATTTCTTTGCTAGAATTTATCCTGTTTAGGATGGTTGTTATACTAGAGATCGGTAGTTATGATATGCTGCATAAGATTCTGATCTATAGGATCAGAATCAGGATGGATAATATCTTATGCTATTATGATCCGTGAGGATTGGTGTGTTAGTGACCTGTTAGGTCGATACCCTAGCTATGAGTGAAACTCTATTATTGATGGTCAATGAGATAGATATGTTTGCTATGTTTACATGCCCGTATATGATAGTATGCGTACATGGATAGTTGCTTGTTGATTGGGTTGAGGCGGTCTTGCTTTGTGCTGAAGGCCAACACACCCTCTGAGCGGTCCGTGGAGACTGTAGGCCCACGCGGTGGACCAGTCATACCGAAGGCTCGGGATAGATTCAGATAGACTGTAGGCCCAGTAGGGCGGACCATTCCGACCAATGGCCCAGTGTGTATGTTGTTTGATTGATCGTTGTGGATATGGTTCTGCCAGTGTGGTATTGGTATTTTGGGGTAGCTCACTAAGCCCTCGGGCTTACAGTCTTCAGTTTATTGTTTCAGGTACTTCAGGAGAGTGAGGAAAGGCGAAGGCATGACCGTATCGCTCCTCATCCTCATGATCTATTTTGAGACACTCTGATGATAAATGAATTGGAAATTTTTTGTAAAAACAATTACTATTTGACTCTTTTGTTAGTATTAAAAGTTTAAATTTGGCGTAAATTTTATGGGTGTTACAAGTTGGTATCAGAGCCTTGGTTTGAGCGAATTGGAGGAACACTCATGTGAATTCAGTCTCAAACCGAGGAGATTTTGGGGAAACGAGTTTTAGAAATGGTTTTCAAAATAAAGGATGGAGGATGCAGAAGGTACGATCAGCCGGAGCCTGTAAGTAAGCCCCAAAATACCATGCAGTTATTTGATATTCTGATATGATTAGAACAACATGCTAGTGCTAGGCTAGGTATTTTCAGGAATCACATGATAGCTTGGCCTGATTGTATGATACCTATTAGCCTAGGGTTTCTTGTATATGGGATTGACATCATAACTGTAGATGTTTTGTGTATGCACCACAGCTGTGGAAAGTCAAGATATTATAGCCTGAGAATGTCTGATTCGACCTTAGTGTAGGATCGGATATTCGAAAGTCTATCAAGTCCAACACTTTGTGCAGCCAGTATATACTAGCGCTGCAGGGGGTGATGGAAGTTTCATGGATATGTGAGTGGTGCGGAACTGTAGGATCAGTTATTAGTTAGGAGATGTCCCTGTTAGTGAGGGTTGAGCACATATTATGTTAAATATAGTTTAGGGCATTGTGGTGATACTTGCCACAGATATGGGTAGGTGTGTAAGGTAGTAGGGGCCCATACTACTGGAAGCACATGACCCATACGGGTATCAAGGAAGTCACAACCCCTAGGGTTTGAGGGTAATTGGTCTTCCTTCAGTATATGGTCTGTCTGAGACATTAAGTTTCTTTGCAGTATGGTGGTGACGACATGTGTTGCTTCGGGGTCCAGATCAGGATCTGGATCAGGATCAGGGTCAGGAGATGGAGGATTGGAGGTGCCGGTAGCACCTAAGCCCGTGGTTCAGATCGGGACTGAGGAGTTGGATGCTCGGATTCGGGAGATCATGCACGATGAGATTGCTGCTGCGTTACGAGCGTAACTACCAGAGATGTTTGGGTCGACTAAGACCGCGATGGTCGAGTACTTTGATGAGCGGTATGCCGCTCTAGCAGAGACTGCCGCCGCTGCAGCTACTTCGGCTGTAACTGCTGCAGGGATTGGAGGAGGAGGAGTCGGCATGACATTCCAGTATCGGGACTTTGACAATACGAAGCCCCCGAAATTTGATGGTACACAGGATGCTATTCGAGCTATGAGGTGGTTATCTGACGTGGACAGATGTTTCTTCACGTGTTCATGTCCTGCTGACCAGAAGGTCAGGTGTGCCTTGAACCTGCTGAGGCTTGGGGTGAAGGAGTGGTGAAGGCTGAAGACCGGGTTGTATACTGATGATCAGAGGGCTGCTGTTACCTGGGTTCCAGGATATGTTTCGCACCCGCTACGTTCCACGCATAGAATGGGAGCGGCTTGCTTAGGAGTTTTTGACCTTGAGACAGGATGGGGAGTCTGTGATGGAGATTACCCGTATGTTCACGGAGAGGGCTATGTTTTTCCCGGAGTTTGCTTCTGAGTAGTCTCAGATGACTCATTATCTGAGTATGCTCAAGACGGATATTCGACAGTTTGTGTCTACTCAACGATGTGATACCCTCCTGGACCTACAGGAAGCCGCGCGGCGGCGTGAGTTGGAGATAGAGCTGCAGCTGAAGGAGATGCATCAGGCACCGACACACTCTCAGCCGGCGCCTAAGCAGTCTAAAACCGCTGATACATGGTCCGGGGGTCATCAGAGCCGCGCTTGTGGAAAGTGTGGCAAGGCTCATTCAGGGGTTTGTCAAGCAGGAGGAGGGTGCCACAAGTGTGGCAAGGAGGGGCACTATGCTAGGGACTGTCGCCAATCCGCCCCTCTAACAGATATGAGGATTTGTTTCCATTGTCATCAGGTTGGTCATGTGAAGACCAACTGACCGCAGCTCGCCGCCAAGCCGGCGCAGGGTCCCGTGCCAGCTACTGTGAGGATTGGGGATGGGAGGCCAATCAAGATGGAGCCTCCGAAGGCTCAGGGTCGTTCCTTCCAGCTCACGGCCGAGGAGGCCAAGGCAACACCGGATGTGGTTGCTAGTATGTTTCTATTCTCTATCTCAGTTATTGAAATTGTGCTATGCTTATTGGTTGTACCTATGATCAGGTACGTTTTTAGTAAATTCTTTGCCTACTTTGGTTTTATTTGAATCTGGGGCGAGTCGGTCGTTCGTATCTCAGACCTGCTCTAGAGGGTTCAGTGTGCTGATAGATGATCTTGAGTGCCTGTTGCGAGTTTCGATCACCAACGAGCACGGGGTTTCTGCTTCTTCAGTCTACCGGGGATGCAAGTTGGAGATTTTTGGAGTGTCTTTCCCAATAGATTTGATTCCTATCGTCATGGGGGATGTATGCGTGATTGTGGGAATGGATTGGCTTAGCCGTTTTGGCGCCATGATCGAATGTGAGGGTCAGCGGGTGGTGTTTCGAACCCCAAGTGGGGGAGAACTGGTGGTATATGGTGAGGGCACCAGGTCGGGATCAGGGTTCTGTTCGGCAGCCAGGGCTCGACAGTATATTCAGCACAGGTGTGCCGATTATTTGGCGTTTGTGGTAGATACACGGGTTAGAGAGCAGGTAATAGTTTCATAGGTCCCTGTGGTTAGAGAGTTTGCTGATGTATTTCCGGAGGAGTTACCCGGAGTGCCTCCGGTGAGGCAGGTTGAGTTTAGGATTGATCTAGTGCCAGGTGCGGCCCCTATCGCCAAGGTGTCGTACTGTTTGGCACCGCCAGAGATGCAGGAGCTGTCATCTCAGTTGCAGGAACAACTGGGAAAGCAGTTTATTCGTCTGAGTAGCTCACCCTGGGGAGCACCGATCCTTTTCTTTCAGAAGAAGGATGGTTCGCACAGGATGTGCATTGACTATAGGGAGTTGAATAAGTTAACGGTAAAGAACCGTTATCCGCTCCCGAGGATAGATGATATCTTCGACCAGCTGTAGGGTGCATCTTGGTTTTCCAAGATTGATTTGAGATCGGGTTACCACCAGGTCAGGGTGAGGGAGGAAGATGTGGAAAAGACCGCGTTCCGGACTTGTTATGGTTATTACGAGTTCGTGGTGATGCCGTTTGGACTCACCAACGCGCCAACAGTGTTCATGGATCTGATGAACCGAGTCTGCAGACCGATGCACGATTGCTCGGTCATTGTGTTTATAGATGATATCTTGGTGTATACCAAGACCCGAGACCAGCATGAGGAGCATCTCAGGGAGCTGTTGGAGGTGCTGCAACGGGATCGACTTTATGCCAAGTTCTCGAAGTGTGAGTTCTGGTTGCGGGAAGTTCAGTTCCTTGGACATCTCCTTAACCAGGATGAGATTTTGGTCGATCCGGCCAAGGTGGGGGCGGTTATGCAGTGGGAGGCTCCGAGATCTCCCTCAGACATCAAGATTTTTCTGGGCTTAGCGGGGTATTATTGGAGATTCATTCGTGATTTCTTCAAGGTTTCTGTACCCCTGACTCGTCTAACGAGGAAGGGAGTGGAATTTCGGTGGGGCCCGGAGCAGCAGAGGGCGTTTGAGACCCTCCGGAAGCGGTTATGTGAGGCGCCAGTGTTGACACTCCCAGAGGGAGTGGAGGATTTCGTGATATATTGTGATGTGTCCATCGCGGGCTTAGGGGCAGTCCTCATGCAGAGTGGGCGGGTGATAGCTTATGCAGCACAACAGTTGAAGCCGCATGAGACGAGATACCCCACACACGATCTTGAGTTGGGAGGGGTGGTCTTCGCTCTCAAGATTTTAAAGCACTATCTGTACGGGGTCCATTGTACCATATACACGGATCACAAGAGTTTTAGGCAAATTATGGATCAGCTGAACCTGAATATGAGGTAGCGCAGGTGGCTGGATGTAGTCAAGGACTGTGATTGTGAGATCCTTTACCATCTTGGTAAACCGAATGTGGTCGCGGACGCCCTGAGCTGCAAGTCAGCTGGGTTTTCTACGCCAGCCAGATGTATGAGGATAGCGGTGGATTCCCTGCTGGTGGGTTTGGTCAAAGATGCTCAGATCGAGGGTATGAAACCGGAGAACAGGAAATTGGAAAGGATTAAGGACGAAAGTGCGACAACTCGAAATTTTCGTTTGGTCAAACCCTAAAAGTCAATCACTCCATATTATAAGTCAAGTTCACTTTTACTTGTTTTTGGGAAAAATAAGTTCAATTGATTATTTTAATATTATTCTTTAAACGAACGGGTGAAAGAAAGTGTTGTCTCGGGTTTTGAAATTTAAAAACCGCAAACACCTCGTGTCTTAGAAGTTCACGACCAAACTTTTATGTTTGGGTCGAAAAATCATCCAAAAACGTAAACTCATGCCTTAAGCATGAGTTTACTCCCCAAAAACTAGTCATTTGTGTTTACTCCCCATTTACCAAAAGAGTAAACTCCAAAAATCCTCTCAAGTATCATCCAAGTTTTGTTCAAATATCTTCAATCTAGTAAGTGATTCTAGCCCTTTCAAGTTAGTATATCAATTAATCTAGTGATTGTACATCCTTTAATCCATTCATTTATGTGTTTTGACTAGTTTTTTCAAAACACCAAGAACACCAAGAACACACACTAGTGTTCTTGGACTTAAAGTTTATTTCAAGCTTCCACAGTGTTAGTACTTCTATCCTAGAGTCATTTAAAGCTAGCTATACATGTTTATACCAAGGAAAAGTCCCATGAACACCAAGAACAAGGTATTAACGGTTTTGGGAGGCTCCCAAAACCGTAAACACCAAATATAGTGCCTTAGGGTGCTTTAGGGTGTCTAGATGCTTCACAATGCCTTAGGGACTTGTCTAGATCCATCCTTGATGAGTGTATCACACAAAAAGGACAAAAGTCCTACATTTATATGTGTTTACAGTTTGGGGATCTCCCAAAACCGTAAACACCTTAAAATTTGTATAAATGACCCATAAATGTCCCATGGTTGTTCCTTATGCCTAGAATCTAACCTAGACTAGTGCCATGATTGAGCTAAGGACTTGAAAACCCCCAAATACCAAGCTTGTGAGTTTAAGGTAGTAAACTCATGAGTTTAAGGTAGTAAACTCATGAGTTTAAGGTAGTAAACTCATGGAGAAATGGTCCTTAGACCGTAAACTCCATTTAGGAGTGTTCTGATGCCACACAACACTTCCTAAGGCTTAAACATGAAGTAGGAATGTTTGGAATAGCTTAGAAGACTTCAAAACATCAAATGGTCAAAAGGTTAGGAGTTTACGATCGTAAACTCAAGAATTTATGACCATAAACTCAAGGAGTGTTGGTCTTTAGGGAGTAAACTCATTTTAGAAGTGTTCCTTGAACCCCAAACACACTAGCCTTTCCCTACAACACTTAGATGCACTCCTTAGCACTTATAACACTTATACAAAGTGTTTGTCATGTCCTAGAGTGTCCTGGCTTGTTTATTAGTTGTTTAGAGACTAATTGTTTATATACATATGTCCTCATATGTAATTAGGATCTTTGTGCGTGTCTAAGTCTTGACTTGACACCAAGTACTTATCCGACACTTCCATCCGATCCACTCACAACAGGTGAGTTCGTACCCCTTTAACTAACCTATGAAATACTTTTAAATGTTTTAAATGATTTTATGGGGGGGGGATACAAGTTGAATACTTGTAGTTATTACATCAATCACATGTGATTAATAACTACAAAACCAATGATTTTATTACTGTTCAAACTGTTTTACTTCAAACTGTTTTACAAATTCTTTTACTTATCAAATACTTTTACTTAAACTCTGTTATCTATATATATATATATACATATATATATATATATATATATATATATATATATATATATATATATATTATCAACTGCATGCCTATATATGTATAGTTATATAAGAAATGTTTAAAAGACTTAGGAAGGCTATCCACCATATTTCCTTTTCGCGCTTGAGATGTGGTCTGGTGTGACATTGGGTATCCGTCCGAAGGTTGTTTAAATATTAGTTATATATCCTATGTACATATATAGTCATAAAGGTCCTTCCAGTTCATCCAATGCCCTTGGGTAGCAAGGGTATACATCCATGTTCATACGTACCAGTTAAATTACTAGTAAGCTACCATATGGGTAGTTTAGGAAGATACTAGAACTATTACTAGAATGCGATATCATACAATGAGTCATTTCATTCATGAGTCAATAATTGCTAGATAGAGAGAACACACATTATAGCTAGTACACACAATACATTACTATACATGCTAGATAGAGAGAGAACACACATTACAGCTAGCACACGTAGAACATTACAGTATATTACTATACTATTACATAGATATGTTTACATGATTACATTTACATAGATACATCTAGAAAGAGAACATATACAACTATACTAGAAGAAGAACATATACAACTATACTAGAAAGAGAACATATACAACTATACTAGAAGAAGAACATATATAACTATACTAGAAGAGAACATATACAACTATACTAGAAGAGAACATATACAACTATACTAGAAAGAGAACATTTACAACTATACTAGAAAGAGAACATATACAACGATACTAGAACGATTAACAATACATTACATATACATGAATACGTTAACATAATTGTGATCCACTGTATCGGAGCATGCCTTCAATGTTATGGCCCGAGTTGTAGCCAGAGTCTCTTGGGGGGGGGGGGGGAGAGCATGAGTTTGCGTATAGATCTATACTGGATTGACTATCGTACACCATGCTACTAGCTACAGCCGCACCTGCAGGTCTGCGGGTGCCAAACGTCATACCTTTTTACGACCTACATCATCGTGTTACCTAGTCGATAGTATGGTACAATTAATCACATAATACCTTAATATAAATTCGGTTTAAGGTAGTTAGTACAACAGTAGTTCCTATAATACAACACTACAGTACTACATTAATTTACCCTTTACATATATTTAGTGATCATTTCACTTAAACATTAATGTACAAACTATATTTTGTTAATGATAGTTACACTTGGGAAAATTACACACTTTTACAAGAAACGAACATATAAAACAGTTAAGTCTTGGTGGAAGATTACATTTAGAACGGTTAGGTCTTGGTAGAAGACTCCCTTTTAATATAGTAGGAATCATAGGGATTTCTAGGGTTTTTCAAACGTTTACAGTTGTTTTACAAACATTCTCATACTTACACGAACTCTCTTTCAAAACATTTTCCACTCTTTCATTACATGTCAAACAAATACTTACATACAAATTAAGACGCATTAATACATATGATCTTACCAGCTTTAAAGCTGATACTCTCTTTCAAAATAACTTGTATCCTCAGGTCAACAGTAGACAGGTACCGATGCAAGGTTTAGAGAAGATGGAGCTCGTTCAAGACTCATCTTTCATTTTGTTTATACTTTAGTGTCTATTATAATTTAACAGAACACTTGTATTAAAATTATATTATTAATGAAATGGATGATGTTGTTGCTTGTTTACTACTTTTCATTGTTGTGATACTGTACATGACGTCCTCCGCCCCAAAACGTTTCCGCCGTTCATGGTTTTGGGGTGTGACAGATAGGACCCGGTTTGTTCGGGATAGCCGCGGGCTACTGACCCGATATGGCCGGGTTTGGGTTCCGATGACCGGAGGAGTTAGACAGACAGTGATGGTCACTACTAGAAAAATAGCCTTTTACGACGCTCATTGCGCGTCGTAAAACTCTTAGACGACGCGCAAATGCGCGTCAAGGAAGGCCCTGTCATAAAGAGAGACGACGCGCATTTACGACGCGCATTTATGACACGCATTTACGACGCGCGTGTACGACGCGCATTGCGTATCAAGGAAGGCCCTGTCATAAAGGAAGATTACACGCATTTGCATGTCGTAACCTTACGACACACGTGTTTATGACACGCAATGCGTATCAAGGAAGCCCATGTCATAAAGGAAGAAGACACGCATTTTTGCATGTCATAATTTTCAATTTTTTTAAAATTATATGTTTTTGATAAATTTACTAATTTTCAAACTAAATAACACATTAAAAATCTCATAATACAAAATAAAATACCATAAACAATAAAGATAATTCATTGCACTACTATGTCAAATATAAATAATCATTCCAATAGTAAGTAAATGTAACACATTGCTAATATTGCATAATATTTATTATAGAAAACAAAACATGTACAACCTTAAAAGAAACCCATGACTAAATTCTCCTTTAACAATTTCCTTTATAAAGGAATAACCTTATGTAGGAACTTTGAGAGGCTTCAGGGCATGGAAGGAGGTTGCAAGAGTTGTCAGTACCTACACATGGCAAATCGGTATCTTAACATTCAATACATAAAGAAATATGTTTAAAAATTTTCTATTGTCTTGAACACCTACATGATCAGCAAGCTTTTTTATACTCGGTAGCTTAACATGCAATACAATAAAGAAATATGTTTAAAAATTTTCTATTGTTTTGAACACCTGCATGATCAGCAAGCTTTTTTATACTCGGTAACTTAACATGCAATACAATAAATAAATATGTTTAAAAAATGCATATAAATATCAAAAAACAAGATAGGAGCCGATCATTCTATGACACAAGGAAAAATATCCCTAGAGAACTATGAAAGAATTATGACACAAATGAATGAAATTGCATTGCTATTTCTTCAATACTTACTGCATAGAGTAAGACTTGGCCATCATCCATAGTTTTGAAGGACATTGATGTCTCGCTATGCTGCACATGTTAAAAATAAAAAAGAACAAAACTGAGTAACATATGGACTTATCTAGCTTGCTGAAATAGACATACAAAAGATTTTGCTGTACTAGCTTGGTGAAATAGACATACAAAAGATATCAGGAAAAGACCAAAATGCCCTTGTGTGAAAGTAGCTGGATTACTCACGTCTTTCTTCTCTTGAGCCAAAAGGAAAGGATCCCTGACACCAAGTACAGCAACAATTGTAAGAATAAGATCAAAGCAACGAAAAAAAAAGCACCCATTATCATCATTTTCCCTAATTTCGGATCCAATGGAAGTATTTTGGACCTAGAACAAATTAAAGTTCTATCATTTAGCAATTTGAATCATTCATTAAGATTCAAATCATCAAGAATAGTTAAAACTTACAGCTAATGGCTCTGGAGGATGCAAAGCAGCTGATAAAAACTCTCCAATACTTCCAACTTCCCAACTTATTATTTGAAAACAAAGAGAATTTAAAGGAGTTCTTAAAAGCTCGGGTAGTTGATATTTAGAAAAAGCATCATAAACACATTGAGGGTAAAGCAACATAGAAATTAGTCAACTTACAGCTAATGGCTCTTGAAACATTCCCCTGGTTGCACACGCCCTGCTCTACCCCTTATCTAAGCAACAAAAAAAGCAACATAGAAATTAGTCAACAACCTTGAGCAACAAAGTCAAAGGGTAAAAAGGTAACTTACTTGGCGAGCAGATGCTTGTGATATGCATGAAGGCAACAAACAAGGAGTGTTTTTCAAGGAATCAACGGGTAAAAAGGTAACTTACTTAGAGAATCACAAGCTTTTGAGCTATAATTCTCAAAGTTTGATTGAGTCAATGCATCCTAACATATTGATATCAAAATTTAAACTAGTTGTAGTCTTTAGAATCAAAAGTTAAATTAGAGTTGACTTAACTTTACCAAAATCCAAATAAAGATTACCTCAACAAGTGATGTAATTTCATTTTTCCTTTTGTGTGGGACTAACAAGTGATGTAATTTCATTAATTATGTAACTATAACTAATGGAACTTTTATTTACAATGTATCTAAATTCATGTATTCCTCCTAAAACATATAACAATTTGTATACTTTAGTCATATATGTTTCCGGTTATCAACTAGATGGATTCTTTCAAAATTCAATGCTAAGAAAAATAGATTTTACCTTTGTGGTTGCAGTCTTGAACATGCCTTCTTCTAGGCGTCTAATAATGTCCATCACCTTCTTTGGAGCTATCTCTTGTGTTTTTTTCGCTGCATTAAGAATTCATAGCTAGAGAAGAAGATTTAAAAACGTTAAGAGTAGAAAAAGATCAAATTAGACAGACACACAAAAAGATCAGATCTACTAAGCAGGCAGCCAGGCATGATGGATAATAAATCAACACAAGGAGGGGAGGGGGTGTAAGTATAATCACTTGGTGTTGAGATGAAATAGGGAGTCACATGCCCTTACAGGAAACTGAACCAGGCCTAAGCTTATCGAGTCTAAAACTAGGTCAACACTAAGAGCATACAAAAACAAAAAAGTAATTTAAGAAAAATAATAATAATAATAATAATAATAATAATAAAGAGAATGGAAAGAAACAATAGTTGTTTGTAAATGAGAAACTTACATTCTCTCCTGTATAAATCGGCGAGCCTTGAAAAAACCAGGCTCCATACTAAGATTATTACGCATTATGTTCTGCTGTTGTGGATGTGGTATGCCAGGCAATGATGTCCAACCTTGGTTGGGTATCTGCCCAGAGAATTGTCCTGATGATATACGATTCATCTTTATCCTATTCCTGTCACCTCAGTCCTCACTTACTAGATATACTTCAATCCACCTTCATACTTTCAGCTTTCTCTCTTTCTCCTCTCTCCCCTCGCTACACTCATGGCATCTCTTTCTTAGCATCCTCCTAGGCATAAGATAGGGAGTGGTGTAACACCTTTAGCATTTTTCTTAACACCTCCCTTGACACCTCCACTCCCTTTAGCCTAATCCCTTTAGCCTAAGTACCTAACCTAACCCCCTCATCTCACTTTCTACTTTAGAACTAGAAAAATATCCACTCAAAAACCATGGGCTAAAAACAACAAAACCACCATTCAGCAATTAAAATGACGACAAAAAAGACGTCGTTAAATGAATAAATTCCAAGCACAAATATTTTCTTTTTCTTTTTTTAATATATATAAGAAAAAGCCGCATGTGAATGTGATCTGTCATAAAAATCGAAATTCTTGATTTATTATACTGACAATAAAAACACATATTACACAAAATATTATGATTACCGAAAGGGAAAACAAAAACTCAAGTAATGTAAACCAACCACTCCCACCAAAACCTAACTTGTTTAGATATCACCAGCACCATGGACTTCCTGCAACCACCATATCCCACAATCAAATCATAATTCATAAATATTTTTTTTAATCATACAAACATACAAAATAGTTGTAATTTAGAAACGACCTTGTTTTGAATTACGACTTTATCAGGGATTTCCAACTTGTCTCCGGACTTTGCTACAATGACCACTTTACCCTTGAGAACAAATGAAGATCCAAACCACACGTCACCAGAAACCTTCAAGCTATCTGGCTCGATAATACTGGGGATGGACTTGAAACGCTTCAAGAAATCTCCAACCTGATAAAACATTTTTTTTTTACTTTTATTTCAATTATAACATATTCCTACTTTGATTTCATTTATGGAATTTATTTTTAGTTAATATAATAAATGAAAGTAAAGTAACGAAACCTTCTTAAACTCAGGACCCAATTCAATTGAAGGGTTTGCTGGATCTGTCCTAGCTGGATTACGGACCAAATACCCATCTTTTTCCGGGTAAAGATCAGACTATAATAAATAAATAATTAATTATATATATATATATATATATATATATATATATATAATCAAACTTGAACAAGGAGCAGATATGAACTTGCTTTCACTGGAAGGAATCGAGATCGGGGAACGATGATTCCAATCGCATTATCGAAAAACTGATTGAAATTAAATTAAAATTAGTAAAACATTTAATATTTGTATATAAAAAATAAAGGGAAATTAAAGAAGAATATGGAGATGATGATGATACCTTGATTGCAGCACCAGCTGCTGTTTCTAGCTGAAGAACTTTAATTCCTTCAACTTCCTGTAAACCGAACAATACTCATTATTTAAATATCAATGTACTTTCATTTATTTGTTTGCTTTCATATCTTTCTATTTAAACATGCTATACTTTTATAAAAAAAAATTATAATTTCTTTTTTTCTTATTAGGACATTAATAGGAATAAATGAAAGTAGGATGCTATAAAAGAAGTACCTTTGGATTTCGAATAATCTCCATCTTAAGTGCATCTGCTTGTACGAGTCTTTTAAGAGCATTCAAGTTCACCCACCTGGAAATACTTACAGGGTCAGTATTGTAAATAGTTAATTCAACAGTAAATTACATTTTTAGTCCTTTGAGTATAGCCTATTTTTTTGCGGTTTTGGTCCTTATTTGAGGTTTTTGGCGCCAAAAATCTGCTATACTCAGGGACGGAAAGTAGTTATTTTTACTTGGAACATGGACCAAAAATGTTACAAGG
Source organism: Lactuca sativa (assembly GCF_002870075.4). Classification (NCBI taxonomy): domain Eukaryota; kingdom Viridiplantae; phylum Streptophyta; class Magnoliopsida; order Asterales; family Asteraceae; genus Lactuca; species Lactuca sativa. Next base: position 182,450,535 of record NC_056626.2, on the reverse strand, counting down.
ATCTCAAATAAGGCCTACAATTGCAAGAGAAAACCTATTGGAACCTGCTTCACTTTTCCTGATTACAAACTGAAAGCCAACAGCAATAGTAAAAAACTTATGAGTGTCTTTCCATTATTATTACAAACCAACTGAGAAAGTTAATCATACTACTTAGCCAAGTGTTGATAACTACCATACTTCTGTATCATGTGAATTATTAGTTGTTTTTGCACTTTATAGAAGAAAATAATGGGTAAAACCCAGCCTAACATGCCTTCCAAGTTGGATAAAGCTCAACCTTTACACCTCTAGATATATCCAAAATTCAATTTTATTTTATCAATTTAAGACATAAAGTCTTCTAACTCTCTAGTCTCTAGTAATTAAATATTAGCATTCCAAGTGATGCGGTCATCTGAAACCAACACCTTGTAACCTTGTGCGGTAAACTTAATGCACACATCTATCTCTACTTTTATCTGCATGCTTTACAGATGTTTTCGAGTTCATCCCGGAGGTTGACTTTCTAGGAAGTCGTCACCACCTCAACAATACCAAATTTTGTTGCAATTAAATAGTGCCCACTTAGATTATGTCCTTCAATACCTGCCTCCTATCGAATTATGTTTATGTTAAATGTTTTTTTGGTCAGTTTCCATTTTTTTAACTATCTACCTGACTTGGGAAAAGGGAAAACTGGTCCAGTTTCTATAAGTCAAGGCATACACGTTGACCTCCAGAATGCTCAACACTGTGCAAAAAAGTAACAAAGGACAACAGTAAAGGCAAAGATGTCTGAAAAGAGCATAAAGATTCAACAAATATTACCTGCTTTGAAGTTCTTCTTCACAACAAATCATGCCAACAACAAATGTACTTTTCTGATAGGTAATCAAGAGATGTAATTTATGTTGTTGAAGCTCTTCAAAGATGATAAAAGAAGAAAAGAATAAATCTAACAAAATAGAGATAGGAATTACTCGGGAAGCAACCGATAGATCAACAGGTTCCTCAAAAAGCTGAGATGCAACCATGGCTTTTGAATACTTCATGATTTTATCTTCAAGATAATTAAACTAAACTTCCAAAAACATTAAAGTTAGTGATGTAAGCATAATCAAGAGACAAAAAGCAATCAAAAAAGCAAATTTGAAAATCAATTTTAATATTTTATAATCATATTAACTTTTCAAAAAAGCTAATTTACTAAATTGCTGCAACACTCGTGTTTCTAGCCTAGGCATTGATATTAATTTGATAGTCTAGGTTAACCTTTGTAACTCATTTTGAAGAAATGAAAAGGAATTATGTGAATATTATGTGTTTTATGCTTAATTATTAGGGCTTAATTAATTAAGATTAAAAATAAGCGTCAAAATTAAAGTGTGAGATAAGCCCGATATCTTTACATAAAGTTGTAGTGGTCGAAACAAGGATTTCGGGGATATAAAGAATACCAAAATCCGAGTTATAACGAAGAAGTTATGACCTGTCGAAGTTTCGCGACAAAACCGGCACGGTGCTAATGTCGTAAAAAATGAGTTTTTGATAAACTACTTTTTAGCCTTAGTATCTAAACAAAAGTCATAGTATTCGTTAAACCGAGAAGTTCGATAAAAAGAACGCCCAAATCTGACTTCGTATGAGGAAGTTATGATTTTTCGAAGTTTCAGCGTAGCAGTAGACAGCTAAAAACTCGAATTTTAGATCGAGCGGTTTTTAGCCGACACAACCTAAACGAGAATTGAAGGTCTCGTCATTAGGAGGACAACGGTAAAAAGTCTGACGAAAACGGACGTCGGATGAAGAAGTTATGATTTTTTAACGGATTTCTTGTCCCGGTCTGTTAAAAATAATAATATAAAATTTAAAGTCAAAATTAGCCGACGAAGTCTAAACGAAAGTTGTAGACCGTAATTTTAGCTACGTGTGCATATAAAGAACTTCAAAAACGGAGTTCGTATGCGAAAGTTATGGATTTTAGAAGTTTTGGCACGAAAACCGAGAAATTTTGCATAGCCACAATTGCCACGTCACCCTCGCTTAGAAAGTGACACGTGTCCTGCTGAGTCACCTGGCTGCTGAGTCATTAGGCTGCTGAGTCACCGAGGCTGCTGAGTCATGCGAGCCACGTGCCCTCTTCTGATTCGACCGAGGAGGAGGCCCAATCCGAGGCAGCCAGCTCCCCAGCCGAAGCTTCACCCAGCTGCCACGTGTGTCCGAGCCTCGCATAGCCTAGCTCCGAGCCTCGCAGGTGCGCCAGCAAACCGCGGTCCACTTAGAAGCCGACAGCGAGCCCTCGCATGTGCGAGCCAGGTGCGAGCCATGCGAGGCATGTGCGAGACCCCCTCTGCGAAGCCTCTTAGCCGTCGGATCCGGAGACTTCTCAGCCGTTGGATCAAACTTCGGTCCCTATAAATAGAAGGGTACCTGCGAGGGTTTCCGGTTACTTTTGGAATTTAGCCATTTTTAGCCCCTCTCTCCATATTTTCTTCATCTTAACATCCCGCAAAGCCCCGGTATCAATTGTAAAGCCCGAAATACCCCCCGAAGTGTCCGAGAAGCCCGAAAAATTTATCTTTTCGGTTTCAAAGCCCGACTTTTGCAGAGCCCGGTTTCTCAATAAAACTCCCGGTTTTATTAGAAACGATCGTTTTAGGAAACAAATTGCTGCCCGATTTTCACCAAAATACGTGAGTGTGTAGTTATTTTCAATTTAAACATAGATATGAAGTATTTACCTTGAAATACGTGTTATGTGTAAATATGCTAATTGTTTATTCGAGGTGACTGTTGAATTGATGTTTTATACAAGTTTTAAACTGTATATGCTTTTTATCTACAAAATATGTTGGGTAGAACATGGGTAGATGAAATAGTTGATGTGTGTTAAAATGGTGAGAGGCCTCGATGTCGATGTCGATGTCGATGTTGTTGTTGTTGTAGTCATCTAGCGAAGTATAGATGACGACCACGGACTTTCTAGATAGTCCAGTGGAACACTAGCAGGTTCGCAACTTGTAAGTGTTGATGAATTAAATGTTCATTGGCGTACTTCATCCCCCTCATGGTTGCCTTAAGGACATGTATGGCTGAGGAAACCCCTTAGCAGTAGTGTCCATCTCGATGATAATCCTTAGGCTAGGTCCCTTATGATAGGTGTTTAGGGACGTAAAGTGAGGACAATGGGAATGGGTAATTAGGGTTATTGTTGATTGGTGAACTTAATAAGTATATTATTACTGTGGGTTGAAAACCCTATATGCTCACCAGGCTCCCAAGCCTGACCCACTCAGTTTTATGATTACAGGTAGTGGACCCCGAGCATAGTCGGAGGATGACGAGAGATTTTTGGATTATAGGCCAGTAGTTGTAAATAATTGTTGAAAGGCTTATAATGTCTCGTTTATGCTTTTGATCTGTATCGGAACATGACATCCCGAGGTTTTGATATATATATGGAAAATATATACCTTCTTAATGAAGGATTTTGATAAACTTTTATCATATATTGTTTGGGGACCAATTCCGCAATATCTTATAAAAAGATTTCTCTGATTTTATTTTAAAAAGCATAAATTAAATCGGTCTTTTCTGGCCGAGAAATATGGGGATGTCACAGTTGCTATCAGAGCATTAGTTTAAGCGAACTAAGAAATTGTAGAATTTCTAGACTTGAACTTAGAATGCTAAGTGATGATTGTGAGATGAGTGCCTACCATATTTTGGACACGAGCACTAGTTTATTTTAGGGAAGATGCCTAAAATGCCCTTATGTGCTAAATGCTATGTGTTTGCCATGTGTGCCATTATTTGTTCGGATCTATGGTCTGTTGCCGACCGGATCTGGAAACCTTATGCGTGTAGGATTCTAAGCGTATGAATACGAGATTAGAACTAACATGTAAACGTTTCGGAGTGATAAGGGAATTGACATGTCTAACAAGGATAAAGACCTAAATTTCGCCTTATTTGGTATATAGATTGTAATGGCAAGAACTCGGAGTGGAGCTGGAAATGCAAACAGAAACCAACAACCTCAACCTCCAGTGGTGGAACAGGTGCCTATAGTAGGAGCTGCACCCGAACCCATCACCATGGCTGGAGTACGAACTATGATTCAGGCCATGTTGACTAAACAGAGGGAGGAATTGAGGCAAATGTTGCTGAACGACAGGGATGAACCTTCAGTTCCTGTTGAACAACGTGAACTAAATGACGATCGATCTGAAGAAGGGAACACTAGCAGATCGGTTGGTCATGGTGAACCGCTTGTGGTTGGGAGGAATAACCACGAGGGTAGAGTGGAGAGAAATGGGTGCAAGTATAAGGACTTTATGACTTGCAAGCCATCGACCTTCAATGGAAAAGAAGATCCTGTCGGAGTAATGGACTGGATCTCGGAAATGGAGTTGGCTTTCATGACTTGTGATTGCCAAGGCAAGTTACAAACTACGTTTGCAGTACGTCAGTTTAGGGGTAGTGCTGTTCGTTGGTGGAGCACTTTGGGGAAAACCCTAAGCCCTAATGAGCCACTGCAATTAACTTGGACAGAGTTCTTAGTGCACTTCAAGCGCAAGTACTGGTCGGCCCAAAACGTATTTGAGTTAGAAAACCAATTTCTAACGTTGCAGAAGGGGAGTATGACCATTGACGAATATACAAATAACTTCACAGACAAAATGGAGTTTGCTTTGCGTATTGTCCCAGATGAGTTGGCAAAAATAGACAGGTACGCAAAGGGACTTCCATGGGAGTATGCGGTGCCAGTACGTCAGGCACTTACTTTGGAGGCAGCTATCTGGGCTGCCAAGTCTGTTGAAGATATGATAAAAGGGAGAGCCGCCAACAAGGTGGAAGTTGGCGAAAAGAGAAAGTTTGAAGGAACTTCAGGTTCCAATAAAAAGAACAAATTCTCGAAGACTGGTTCGAGAAAGTTTGGAGGAGGAAGCGAAGCCAAGTGGTGTGACAAGTGTAGGAAGAAACATGTTGGGAAGTGCAGCGTGGAAGTCACTTGTTACAAATGTGGAAAGCCAGGGCATTATGCCAATGAATGCACCTTCAATAAGAACGTATGTTTTGGGTGCAATGAAGAAGGGCATATTTTGAGGGATTGCCCGAAGAAGAAGGACGCAGCAAAACCCAATCTACCACCAAAGTCGAATGCGAGAGCCTTTCAGATGACCCTCGAAGCTGCGAAAGAAGAAGCCGATGTTGCTTCAGGTACCTTTCTCGTAAACGAATTGCCTGCCCAAATTTTGTTTGATTCTGGAGCCAATTACTCCTTTATATCGCATGAATTTGGTAGAAAGCTAGCTTTGCCTATAGATATGCTAGTTAATGCTATAATAGTCGAGATTGCTAGTGCCAAGTTTGTACCTGTTAGCCATCGTATGAAAAACATCCTCATTGACTTGGACGGGAATAAGTTCCAAGAGGAATTATTGCCTATCGAGTTAAATGGATTCGACATAGTGTTAGGAATGGATTGGCTTAGCACCAACGACGCAGAAATACTATGTAGAAAGAAGATAGTAAAAGTAAACCTGCCAGGGAAAGAGTCGTTTATGGTGTACGGAGACAAACGCAGAGTAAACTCTGGAATCATTTTCCTAATGAAAGCCAGAAAGTGTTTGGCCAAGGGATGTACATCATATCTAGCATTCGTGATCGATGCCAAGATGGAAAAGAAGGAGGTGCAGAATATTCCGGTGGTGTGTGATTATCCGGAAGTCTTTCCCGAAGATCTTCCCGGATTGCCCCCTGATCGACAAGTAGAATTTCGTATCGACTTGTTACCAGGAACGACGCCGATAACGAAAGCACCTTATCGATTAGCGCCAACCGAAATGAAAGAACTTACGACACAACTTCAGGAGTTATTGGACAAAGGTTTCATTCGACCTAGTTCATCACCCTGGGGAGCCCCTATGTTATTTGTAAAGAAGAAAGACGGAAGCATGAGAATGTGCATCGATTACAGAGAGCTGAACAAAGTGACGATAAAGAACAAGTACCCGTTGCCAAGTATCGATGACTTGTTCGACCAGTTGCAGGGTTTGAGCTATTTCTCGAAGATCGATCTTAGGTCGGGATACCATCAACTAAAGGTGAGAGAGCAGGACATCGAAAAGACGGCTTTTAGAACGAGATATGGACACTATGAATTTTTGGTTATGTCATTCGGACTAACCAATGCCCCAGCAGCTTTCATGGATTTGATGAATAGGGTTTGTAAACCATTCTTAGATAAATCTGTGATAGTATTCATAGATGATATCTTGATTTATTCGAAAAGCAAGTAGGAGCATGAACAGCATCTGCGTGAAGTGCTAGAAGTCCTGAAAAAGGAGAAGCTGTATGCAAAGTTCTCCAAGTGTGAATTTTGGATTCAAGAAGTCCAATTTTTAGGTCATGTGGTTAACCAAGAAGGGATAATGGTCGACCCAGCAAAGATTAAAGCTGTAATGAAGTGGGAACAACCAAAAAGTCCTACGGAGATTCGAAGCTTTTTAGGATTAGCTGGATATTACCGAAGGTTTATCTAAGGCTTTTCTTCGATTGCTACTCCATTAACAGCTTTGACCCACAAAGGAGCCACTTATGCTTGGAATGAGAAGCATAAGGAAGACTTTGAGAAGTTGAAGAAGAGATTGTGTGAAGCACCGATTCTTTCATTGCCCGAAGGAGTTGATGACTTTGCAGTTTATAGCGATGCATCCGGAGTTGGGTTAGGTTGTGTTCTGACCCAAAGGGATAAAGTGATCGTGTATGCATCGAGGCAATTGAAGGAGCATGAAAAGAACTACCCCACTCATGATTTGGAGTTGGCAGCGGTAGTATTTGCCTTGAAGATATGGAGGCATTATCTTTATGGCACCAAGTGTAAACTTTTCACTGATCATAAGAGTCTCCAATATCTCTTTAATCAGAAGGAATTGAACATGAGGCAACGACGCTGGCTAGAGTTACTCAAGGACTACAACTGCGAGATACTTTACCACCCTGGTAAAGCAAATGTTGTTGCCGATGCTCTCAGTCGGAAGGTAAACCTTGAAAAGAAAAGGCCAAGAGCATTGAGAATTGAAGTTGTCTTGACAATTGTGGAAAGTATAAAGAAAGCTCAAGAGGAAGCTTTAGAGAAAAATGACCGAAAGGAAGAACGTTTGGGAAAAACGTTAGTGTTCGGTACAAACAACCAAGGGTTGAAGGTATTTCAAGATAGAATTTGGGTACCTAAGATGGGTGGAATAAGAGATCTTCTGATGGAAGAAGCTCACAAGACCATGTACTCAATTCATCCCGGCAGTACGAAAATGTATAGGGATCTAAACCCTATTATTGGTGGCCGACGATGAAGCTCGATGTTGCTAAGTATGTGGCCAAGTGTGTAACTTGTGCTAGGGTTAAGGCACAACATCAGAAACCGTATGGGAGTTTAGAACCTTTACCCATACCCATGGGTAAATGGGAAGACATCACCATGGATTTTGTGAATAAACTGCCCAGAACAAGGAACGGTCACGACATGATTTGGGTGGTCGTTGATCGCTTCACTAAGAGTGCGCATTTCATAGCGGCCAAAGAGAAATGGTCTATGGATAAACTTGCAAATTCTTACGTGAAGGAAATTGTGAGGCTTCACGGTGTTCCGTTAACGATTGTGTCCGATCGTGACAGCCGTTTTACCTCAAGGTTTTGGAGGAGTCTACAAGAGGAATTGGGTACCAAGTTGTGTTTGAGTACATCTTACCATCCACAAACCGATGGTCAGAGCGAGCAAACGATTCAAACATTGGAGGATATGCTGAGAGCATGTACCCTAGAATTCCAAGGTAACTGGGATGAACACTTACCTTTAGTAGAATTCTCCTATAATAATAGTTTCCACTCAAGCATTAAGATGGCACCTTATCACGCTTTGTATGGGGAGAAGTGTCGAACGCCATCATGTTGGCTGGAAGCTAGAGAAAAGCAATTTATGGGACCTGAAATAGTCCATGAGACTGCTGAAAAGTTGAAAGTGATAAGGGAAAGGATGTTAGCTGCTCAAGATCGACAAAAGAGTTATGCTGACAAGAAAAGACAACCGATATCCTTCGATGTTGGATATTTGGTTTTACTTAAATTCTCGCCATGGAAGGGACTTATAAGATTTGGGAAACGAGGGAAGTTGAGTCCAAGGTTTATTGGACCATTTAAAGTTCTTCAGAGGATCGGGAATCAAGCTTACAAGCTAGAGTTACTGGAAGAACTGGAAGGTATTCATAACACCTTTCATGTGTGTTACTTGAGAAAGTTCACAGGAGATGTGCCCGACATAATTCCGATTTATGAGTTAAGGTTGGATGAAAACAAGAGGTTGACCGAAGAACCTGAGGCAATCGTTGACCGTAAAACTATGAAGTTACGACGCAAGATGGTCGATTTAGTGCTTGTGCCCTGGAAACATACGAATGGACCAAATCTCACTTGGGAAACGGAGAGTGACATGATGAGTCGCTACCCGCAGTTGTTTGGTGATATGTGATTCCGGGGACGGAATCATCCTAAGGGGGAGAGAATCGTAACACTCGTGTTTCTATCCTAGGCATTTATATTGATTTGATAGTCTAGGTTAACCTTTGTAACTCATTTTGAAGAAATGAAAAGGAATTATGTGAATATTATGTGTTTTATGCTTAATTATTAGGGCTTAATTAATTAAGATTAAAAATAAGCGTCAAAATTAAAGTGTGAGATAAGCCCGATATCTTTACATAAAGTTGTAGTGGTCGAAACAAGGATTTCGGGGATATAAAGAATACCAAAATCCGAGTTATAAGGAAGAAGTTATGACCTATCGAAGTTTCGCGACAAAACCGGCACAATGCTGAATGTCGTAAAAAGTGAGTTTTTGATAAACTACTTTTTAGCCTTAGTAATCTAAACGAAAGTCGTAGTATTCGTTAAACCGAGAAGTTCGATAAAAAGAACGCCCAAATCTGACTTCGTATGAGGAAGTTTTGATTTTTCGAAGTTTCAGCGTAGCAGTAGACAGCTAAAAACTCGAATTTTAGATCGAGCGGTTTTTAGCCGACACAACCTAAACGAGAATTGAAGGTCTCGTCATTAGGAGCACAACGGTAAAAAGTCTGACGAAAACGGACGTCGGATGAAGAAGTTATGAATTTTTAACGGATTTCCTGTCCAAGTCTGTTAAAAATAATAATATAAAATTTAAAGTCAAAATTAGCCGACGAAGTCTAAACGAAAGTTGTAGACCGTAATTTTAGCTACGTGTGCATATAAAGAAATTCAAAAACGGAGTACGTATGCGAAAGTTATGGATTTTAGAAGTTTTGGCACGAAAACCGAGAAATTTTGCATAGCCACAATTGCCACGTCACCCTCGCTTAGAAAGTGACACGTGTCCTGCTGAGTCACCTGGCTGCTGAGTCATTAGGCTGCTGAGTCACCGAGGCTGCTGAGTCATGCGAGCCACGTGCCCTCTTCTGATTCGACCGAGGAGGAGGCCCAATCCGAAGCAGCCAGCTCCCCAGCCAAAGCTTCACCCAGCTGCCGCGTGTGTCCGAGCCTCGCATAGCCTAGCTCCGAGCCTCGCAGGTGCGCCAGCAAGCCGCGGTCCACTTAGAAGCCGACAGCGAGCCCTCGCATGTCCGAGCCAGGTGCGAGCCATGCGAGGCATGTGCGAGACCCCCTCTGCGAAGCCTCTTAGCCGTCGGATCCGGAGACTTCTCAGCAGTTGGATCAAACTTCGGACCCTATAAATAGAAGGGTACCTGCGAGGGTTTCCGGTTACTTTTGGAATTAAGCCATTTTTAGCCCCTCTCTCTATATTTTCTTCATCTTAACATCCCGCAAAGCTCCGGTATCAATTGTAAAACCCGGAATACCCCACGAAGTGCCCGAGAAGCCCGGAAAATTTATCTTTTCGGTTTCGAAGCCCGACTTTTGCAGAGCCCGGTTTCTCAATAAAACTCCCGGTTTTATTAGAAAAGATCGTTTTAGGAAACGAATTGCTGCCCGATTTTCACCAAAATACGTGAGTGTGTAGTTACTTTCAATTTACACATAGATATGAAGTATTTACCTTGAAATACGTGTTATGTGTAAATATGCTAATTGTTTCTTCGAGGTGACTGTTGAATTGATGTTTTATACAAGTTTTAAACTATATATGCTTTTTATCTACAAAATATGTTGGGTAGAACATGGGTAGATGAAATAGTTGATGTGTGTTAAAATGGTGAGAGGGCTCGATGTCGATGTCGATGTTGTTGTTGTTGTTGTAGTCATCTAGCGAAGTATAGATGACGACCACGGACTTTCTAGATAGTCCAGTGGAACACTAGCAGGTTCGCAACTTGTAAGTGTTGATGAATTAAATGTTCATTGGCGTACTTCATCCCCCTCATGGTTGCCTTAAGGACATGTATGGCTGAGGAAACCCCTTAGCAGTAGTGTCCATCCCGATGATAATCCTTAGGCTAGGTCCCTTGTGATAGGTGTTTAGGGACGTAAAGTGAGGACAACGGGAATGGGTAATCAGGGTTATTGTTGATTGGTGAACTTAATAAGTATATTATTACTGTAGGTTGAAAACCCTATATGCTCACCAAGCTCCCAAGCCTGACCCACTCAGTTTTATGATTACAGGAAGTGGACCCCGAGCATAGTCGGAGGATGACGAGAGATTTTTGGATTATAGGCCAGTAGTTGTAAATAATTGTTGAAATGCTTATAATGTCTTGTTTATGCTTTTGATCTGTATTGGAACATGACATCCCGAGGTTTTGATATATATATATATATATATATATATATATATATATATATATATATATATATATATATATATATGGAAAATATATACCTTCTTAATGAAGGATTTTGATAAACTTTTATCATATATTGTTTGGGGACCAATTCCGCAATATCTTATAAAAAGATTTCTCTGATTTTATTTTAAAAAGCATAAGTTAAATCGGTCTTTTCTGGCCGAGAAATATGGGGATGTCACAATTGCCCTTCTATATTAAAACTAGTGTATCGACCAATTTACCCCGAGCTCCCTAACCCTGATTGAGAGATGGATATCAACTCCTTCTATTTGATGTCTTCTATTATACACACTCTTCATTCATGTGCGAAATACTCTTGATTCAGGTGCAACACCAACACCAGTTTGTCAGCCACAATCTAATCTAAAGAAAAAACACATAGCCTAGAGGAGAGAAGAGTAAATACCTCAGATACGATGATTGTTCTACATAGGAGTAAAGGTGTTAATTGTTGTTCATGGGTAGAGTGGTGCTCTAGGCCTTCCCCAGTTTTGTAATCTATTTTGGATTTGACTAGTTTGTTTTATCCTCCTCCTAGCTACTTGCTTGGTTGTGGCCGTTTTTAATTTATTGTCTGTTTCCAAAAAAAGTAGAAGCATCAATCTCAATCAAATCAAACTCAACATCATCTTCGTTGAGATTAATGGCCTTACCATGAAATTTTTCCTAAATTTGTCAATCCTTAAGCTGTTATCAATTCCGATTCATCCTATAGACGCATCAAAATAAATGTATAACTTGTCTTCATAATAAAAAACAGAACAATGCTCAAATTGCAGGGTTAGTGGATAGCAGGGGTAATCTGGGAACTAGAACGTTAAAATGTCATCTCAATATATATGTGGAGTGAAGAAAACCATGAGAATCATTAAAGTTATTAGAAGTTTCTATTTTGCTGGAACCTATAACTTCTCAAATTGTTATAACTATCTCATTCTTTTATTTGCTTGCTACCTCCCTGTATCTTGTGATCTTTTAACCAATAACAGAAAATCATTGCAATTTTAGTTCTTGTTGTTTTTATCTTGTCTTTTAAGTGGATTCATTACAGTTGCTTTCCTCTGTTGGCCTTCTTGTCAAGTTTTTATCTGTTAATTTAGGAGCCTATATTGTGATCTTTAAGTAGTAGGAGGCTTCGAAAGTAAATAAACGTGAGGTAAATCAATGTCAGGTTTGTGTGATCCTAAGATGTACTGGAATTTAGAAGGAAGGGCATTATTTTCCATTTAATCAAATCAAGGGAGCTTGACAAGGCAAAACATGCTCCTCTGAATTGTCTTTTTGTACCGGAAAAGCAATGAAGCAGAAAAAATAGAGAAAATTAGGGTGAAGAAGAAGAAACCTCATAGCAGATTGCAGGCAGGACAGTCACTCGTTGTATGTAGAGGTGGAAGATACATTCCCGATACAAGTATAGAGATGAAGGTTTCAACAACCCTATCGATGTTCCCGATACCATAACTCTCGAATTTAAAAACCTTCCATCTGCTTTATACTGGCTCGTATGATTGGAAGAATGGTGGTGGATGAAGCGTTCGTCGATAGGGCCAGTACGCCGCCACTGTGTGAGGCCAAAAGAGATGGTGAGTATTGGAGGCGGTGATGGTGGGTTAGGACAGAGACGAAGGATGTGAGATATGAGAGAATGATAGTCCTCGTACGTTCTTGGGAAAAAAAACCCTAGTTTTGGTCCCCATTTTGTAATAGGAATGCACGTCTAAAAATTATAAAGCGACATGGTGCACAGGACAAGCGCTTATGATGGGTGTCTTCCGTGTTTTTTATTTTTATTTTTTTCTGACACAAATTATAGGGCGCGCAAAAATGCGCGTCCTAAATCCTTCAAAATTTTAGAGAGATGACATTTTTTTACGTCACATACTTTTGCGTATCGTAAATCCGTGCGCGTCATAACTTGCGCGTCATTAAAGGCCTTTTTTCTAGTAGTGGGTGTAACATCCGATATTTCAGGTATTATATTTATTCATTTTATTTTGAGTTTTGTGGAAGAACTCGGCGAGTTGGTGCGAAGACTCGCCGAGTAGAGACGCGATTTCTCACCCGGATTAATGACCGGACTCGACGAGTCACATTGATGGACTCGGCGAGTCTGCACTATTTAATGAAACCCTAATATCTCGGGTTTGAGGCCTATATAAAGGGCCTTATGGCCGTCATTTGTGCTCACCAGTCCCCAGAGTGAAACCCTAGTGAGCTTGAGTGTTTGGAGTGAGATAAGGAGCCATTGTTGACGTTGGAGGTGTTATCTAGCAAGGGAAAGGGAGCAATAACCAAGGGGAAACAAGAGGATCAACTTCCTGAAGATCTGAGGTCCAGAACATCACGTTTGAGGTACTATTTTCGAACCATTCTTTGTTATGGTGATGTCCATGTTGATTTAGGGCTTATTGAGCCCTTTTATGGCTAGATCTAGTGCTTCCTTGGTCCCTTAAGCGAGTTAGGTTCTGGATCTGGACCCTTGGAGGTCCAGAGTGTCCCTTTATCCAAGCTTTTTATGAATCCATGGAGGTTTTGGATTGGGGTCTTTGTGCTTGAGGTCAAAACACCATTTATGAGTCATTATGTGTGTTATGAGCGCCAAGACATGAACTTTACGTGATGAATAAGCTTGGAAGGACTGGATCTATGAGTTAGTGAAGCAGATCTGACCTCAGAAGGTCATTTGGGGTTGTGCATGGAATGCACTCGCCGAGTCCATTTCCAGACTCGACGAGTTGGTGCGGGTTGTTTAGTAATTTCGAACCAGGGTTGGAGTAACCGATTCGGGTGAGTGACTCGGTGAGTCGGAAGGGACTCAGAGGAATCGGGTCCCCGTAGAGACTTGGCGAGTCCACGCCAGACTCGGCGAGTTGAGTTGACCAGTGACCATTGACCAGTGTTGACCAGTGTTGACTTGATAGGGTTAGTCAACCTTAGTTGGGAAAGTGTTAATTAGAGATGTATTGTGTTATAGGAGGACTATAGCTCGGGAGATCGAACACTAGTGATTTCAGGGATTTACGAGTTATCGAGATACGCGAGGTGAGTCTTCTCACTATACTTTACCTTGAGTAGGTAATCAGAGTTATGTGACAGAGTATTTGTATGCTATATGTATGTTATGTGTTGTACTGCATTATTTCTATGTGATTTATGCTGTGCATGTTTATAGAGTTGGAACCGGAAGGTTCACAAAGTTAGAACCAGAGGGTTCACAGAGTAGGGTCCACGGACCCATAGAGTTATAGCCTCGAGTGGCTAATCTGTGCTATGTGTGGTATTTTGGGGAACTCACTAAGCTTTGTGCTTATAGTGTTTGGTGTTATTTGTTTCAGGTACTAGTGATGACCGCGGGAAGGTGCCGGCCTGATCAGTACACACACGTGATTTTTATGTTATGAGATCTTGGGATTTTTATATGTTATGGATTTGAGTTTCAAACACTGATGTTTTTATGAATACTAAATGAATTATGCTTTTATAAAATGCGAAAAATTGTTTTGAAATTTACGGTGTTACAAGTTGGTATCAGAGCCTTGATTTGAGGGATTCGAGTACACCTTCGGGCGTATTTGAACTCAAACTGAGGATTTGAGAAATATTTTCAAAAAGAGTAAAAGATTTTTGGAAATCGCAGAGCAAAGTCGTGTGTACGATCAGTCCGCGCCCGAACGGTGATTTCCCAAGATACCCTCATATTATGTGTTATGATATTGATATGATGTATTCTCATGCTAGAGTAGGCTAGGTACTCCTATTAGGACTAGAGTGGCCTGATTTGTGATGCCTTAGCCTAGGGAGAGGTGAGCTGCTATGAGATGCTTGAGAGTGAGTAGGTAGCAGCGAGGAGCTTATGAGAGATCTGTTAGAGAGTGCATTATGTATAATAGAGTACTTGGAACTTGGGATCCGAAGAGGAGGACTTGGGGTGTATTTTGATACGGTGCGGACAGTAGTAATGGTCCCGTACTACTGAAAGCACCAAGGCGGTGTACAGCCCAAGTAAGAATCTTTTGAATGCCAAGGATCAAGGAGGGATGATTTGTCGAGTGTGATTATCCTCGAATGGATTCTAATTTATCGTATGGTGTATTTCAGAGGTAGAACATGGTGAGGACACGTCTTATGCCTGAGAGCAGTGGGGCTAGTGATGAGGAGATCCGCCAGATCATCCATGAGGAGGTGGCTGCGGCCAGAGATGTTCGGGTCTATTAAGACCACGTTGATTGAGACTTTCGACGAGCGTTATGCTGCTCTTTCTGAGGGTGCTGTTGCAGCGGCCACTGCAACTATTGTTGTCACGAGGCCACAGGGTGGTGATGCGTTGCTGTTCCGAGAGTTCAGCAACACAAAACCGCCGGAGTTTGACGGGACCCAGGACCCTGTGGCGGCTATGAGATGGATTTCAGACATAGAGGGGTGTTACTTTACTTGCTCATCTCCTGAGCATTTGAAAGTCCGATTCACACTGAACCAGCTTCGCTTGGGAGCGAAGGACTGGTGGAAGTTTGTGACGGCGCACTTTACACCTGCTGAGCTTGCGGCAGTGACCTGGGAGAGGTTCACTGCCATGTTCCGTGATTAGTACGTTCCCCAGGTGGAGAGGGAGCGTTTGGCCTAGGAGTTTCTGACCCTCAAGCAGGGTACTGAGTCTGTTACGGTGATTACCAGGATGTTCCACGAGAGGGTGCTGTTCTGCCCTGAGCACGTGTCCACTGAGCAGGCACGTATGAGCCGATATTTGAGTATCTTAAGGAGAGACATTCGGGAGTTCGTGGAGAACTCCTCGTACCGGACATTTTCCGAGCTTCAGGCAAATGCCCGGAAGAGGGAGATTGAGCTAGAGACTCAGGCTAGGGAGGAGGCCGAGTCTCAGGGGAGGGATCGACGACCGGCACAGTCCCAGCTAGCAGCCAAGCGGGCCAAGCCCACTGATCCCAAATCAGGGAGCCAGAAGGGCCGCACTTGTGGAAAGTGTGGCAGGGTCATGATGGAGTTTGTAGAGCTGGATCTTGCTACAGGTGTGGCAAGGAGGGGCATATGGCCAAGGACTGGCGCAAGGGGTTTGTAGTGTGTTTTTACTGCAACCAGACCGGACACCGGAAGGCAGAGTGTCCGCAGTTGCGGGGATCAGCTCAGGGAGCACCTCAGGGATCTGCCCTTGCCGCCATCAGATCTACCGAGAGTCGGCGAATGAAGGCCGAGACGCCGAGGGCACGAGGGAGAGCCTTTCAGTTGACTGCGGAGGAGGTCCGCGCAGCGCCCGATGTCGTGGCTGGTATGTATTCTTTCATGTATTTATTTTGATGTTGAGATATTATGCTTATATTATGTTAAGGGTAGGTACTTTTCTTGTGAATTCTGTACCTGCCTTGGTGTTATTTGACTCGGGTGCGAGTCGGTCTTTTGTATCTTTGGCTTTTAGTCAACATATCAGTATTAGTCGTGAGGCGTTGAGTCGGCCTCTGAGAGTTTCCATAGCTAACGAGAGAGTGATATATGCCATGGAGGTGATCCGTGGGTGCGTATTCGAGATTTTTGGTGTTGAGTTCCCGATTGATTTGGTTCCCATTGCGATGGGTGATGTCTGCGTCATTGTGGGCATGGACTGGTTGAGTAGATTCGGTGTGGTAATCGACTGCGAGCGACAGCTGGTGACCATACGAGACCCCAGTGGGGGAGTTCTTACGGTGTGTACGGAGAGGGTACATGTTCTGGGTCAGCGTTTTGTTCGGCCGCTAGGGTGAGGCAGTGTCTACAGCAGGGCTGTAGGGGCTTTGTGGCGTATGTTATGGATACGCGAGTTGATTTAGAGAGGCCGAGGTCAGTTGAGGAGGTTCTGATAGTGCGTGAGTTCCCATATGTATTTCCAGAGGAGTTGCCGGTTGTGCCTCCCGTGAGGCAGGTGAAGTTCAGTATCGATTTGGTTCCGGGGGCCGCGCCTATTGCCAAGGTGCCTTATCGCTTTGCACCTGCAGAGATGCAAGAGTTATCCTCGCAGCTTCAGGAGCTGTTGGGAAAGGGATTTATTCGGCCAAGCAGCTCGCCGTGGGGAGCGCCTATCCTTTTTGTCAAGAAGAAGGATGGTTCACAACGAATGTGTATTGTTTATCAGGAGTTGAACAAGCTGACGGTCAAGAACCATTACCCGTTGCCAAGGATCGACGATTTGTTCGATCAGTTGCAGGGAGCATCTTGGTTCTCCAAGATCGATTTGAGGTCTGGATATCATCAGGTAAGGGTGCGAGATGAGGACATCCAGAAGACAGCGTTCAAGACGCGTTATGGGCATTACGAGTTTGTGGTGACGCCTTTCGGGCTCACCAATACCCCGACAATGTTCATGGATCTCATGAACCGAGTGTGCAGGCCGATGTTCGATCGGTCGGTGATTGCATTCATCGACGACATTTTGGTATATTCGAGATCTAGAGAACAACATGAGGAGCATTTGAGGGAGATCCTCGGAGTTCTGAGATCGGAGAGGCTTTATGCCAAATTCTCCAAGTGTGATTTCTGGTTGCGAGAGGTCCAGTTCCTAGGGCATCTCGTTAACCAGAAAGGGATATTGGTCGACCCGGCCAAAGTTGAGGTAGTGATGAGTTAGGAAGTGCCGATGTCACCCTCCGAGATGAGGAGTTTTTTATGGTTGGCAGGTTATTATCGGAGATTTATCAGGGATTTCTCTAAGATCGCAGTGCCACTCACCAGGTTGACCCGGAAGGGTGTCTCTTTTTTAATGGGGCCCCGAGCAGCAGGCCTCCTTTGAGACGCTTCGCCAAAGGTTATGCGAACCCTGGTGTTAGCCCTCCCGGAGGGGATGGAGGACTTTGTGGTATACTGTGATGCGTTGATCTTGGGGTTGGGAGCGGTGCTGATGCAGAGAGGGCATGTGATAGCATACGCATCGAGGCAGCTGAAGCCTCATGAGACGAGGTATCCCACCCATGATCTAGAGTTGGGGGCAGTGGTGTTCGCGCTCAAACTTTAGCGTCACTATCTGTATGGGGTTCGGTGTACTATATACACGGACCATAAGAGCCTAAAGTATTTGATGGATCAGCCTAACCTAAATATGCGGCAGAGGAGGTGGTTGGATGTGGTCAAGGATTATGATTGTAAGAGCCTATACCATCCGGGCAAGGATAATGTGGTAGCCGACGCCCTGAGTCGCAGGGCGGAGAGCGCCCCATTGCGGGATGTATGTTTGCGGTTGACCGTGATGGCTCCGGTGTTGGACGCCATTCAAGGAGCACAGGCTGAGGCTGTGAGATCGGAGAACCAGAAGAGAGAGTGAGTTGTTGGATTGGTATCGGAGTTCGTTACTGATAGTCGGGGGGTTATGACATTTCAGGGGCGTATATGGGTACCGTTTGTTGGAGGGACGCGTACCATTTTGATGTAAGAGGCTCATCGGTCGAAATTCTCGATCCATCCTGGGGCCACTAAGATGTATTTAGACCTGAGGAGAGAGTATTGGTGGCCCTCTATGAAGAGGGATGTTGCGTGGTTTGTGGAGAGGTGCTTAACCTGCCGTAGGGTTAAGGCTGAGCACCAGAGACCGCATGGTAAGTTGCAGCCGTTGGAGGTTCCTGAATGGAAGTGGGAATAGATTACTATGGATTTTATCATCAAATTGCCAAGGACTTCTAGGGGAGTCGATGCAATTTGGGTGATTGTGGACAGGTTGACAAAGAGCGGCCACTTCTTTGCTATCAGTGAAAGTTCTTCTGTAGAGAAATTAGCAAAGATGTACGTGAGGGAAGTGGTATCTCGGCATGGAGTGCCGATCTCGATTGTTTCAGATCGGGATGTGTGTTTTACTTCCATATTCTGGAAGAAGTTTCACGAGGAGTTGGGTACTAGGCTGCATTTTAGTACCGCATATCACCCCCAGACTAACGGATAGAGTGAGCGGACGATTCAGACGCTCGAGGACATGCTCCGGGCATGTGTGTTGGACTTCGGGGGGAGTTGGGATACGTATTTTCCCTTGGCAGAGTTTTCCTACAACAACAGCCATCATTCGAGCATTGGTATGCCACCCTTTGAGCTGTTGTATGGGAGGAGGTGTTGGACCCCATTTGCTGGGAAGAGGTCGGGCAACGTGTTATGGGTAGCACATAGATTGTGCTTCAGACGACAGAGCAGATACAGTGGGTCAGGCAAAGATTCTTGACCGCTCAGAGCTGCTAGAAGAGTTATGCGGATAGACGTCGATCCGAGCTCGAGTTCCAGGTCGGTGATTATGTTTTCCTGAAGGTATCTCCTTGGAAAGGAGTAATCCGATTCAGGAAGTGGGGTAAGCTAGGGCCCCGGTATATTGGGCCGTTCAGAGTGATCGCGAGGGTGGGCAGGGTAGCATATGGTTTGGAGCTACCTGCGGAATTGGAGCGTATTCATAATACCTTTCATGTGTCTCAGTTGAGGAAGTGTATAGCCGACGAGTCGGCGGTAGTGCCGTTAGAGGACATTCAGGTGGATGCGAGCCTGAACTACACAGAGAGACTAGTTGCGATTGTGGATCGAAAGATCAAGGTTCTGAGGAACAAGGAGGTGCCTCTGGTACAGGGTCAATGACAACATCGGAAGGGATCCGAGTTGACCTGGGAGCCAAAGCGTGAGATGCGGGAGTAGCATCCGGAGCTATTTCAGGAATGAGACTTCGAGGGCGAAGTCAGATTCAAGTGGGGGAGAATTGTAACATCCGGTATTTCAGGTATTATATTTATTCATTTTATTTTGAGTTTTGTGGAAGAACTCGGCGAGTTGGTGCGAAGACTCGCCGAGTAGAGACGAGATTTCTCACTCGGATTAATGATCGGACTCGACGAGTCACATTGGTGGACTCGGCGAGTCTGCGCTGTTTAATGAAACCCTAATTTATCGGGTTTGGGGCCTATTTAAAGGGCCTTATGGCCGACATTTGTGCTCACCATTCCCCAGAGTGAAACCCTAGTGAGCTTGAGTGTTTGGAGTGAGGTAAGGAGCCATTGTTGACCTTGGAGGTGTTATCTAGCAAGGGAAAGGGAGCAATAGCCAAAGGGAAACAAGAGGATCAACTTCCTGAAGATCTGAGGTCCAGAACATCACATTTGAGGTACTATTTTCGAACCATTCTCTGTTATGGTGATGTCCATGTTGATTTAGGGCTTATTGGGCCCTTTTGTGGCTAGATCTAGTAATTCCTTGGTCCCTTAAGCGAGTTAGGTTCTGGATCTGGACCCTTGGAGGTCCAGAGTGTCCCTTTGTCCAAGCTTTTTATGAATCCATGGAGGTTTTGGATTGGGGTCTTTGTGCTTGAGGTCAAAACACCATTTATGAGTCATTAGGTGTGTTATGAGCGCCAAGACATGAACTTTACGTGATGAATAAGCTTAGAAGGACTGGATCTATGAGTTAGTGAAGCAGATCTGACCTCAGAAGTTTCCTCTTGAGCTTTTTATACTTTCCACAATGGTCGAGACAACTTAAATTCTCAACGCTCTTGGCCTTTTCCTTTCAAGATTGACTTTCCGACTGAGAGCATCAGCAACAACATTAGCTTTACCGGGATGATAAAGTATCTCACAGTCGTAGTCCTTGAGTAACTCTAGCCAGCGTCGTTGCCTCATATTTAATTCTTTCTAATTAAAGAGATATTGGAGACTCTTATGATCAGTGAAAAGTTTGCACTTTGTGCCATAGAGGTAATGCCTCCATATTTTAAGAGCGAAAACTACCGCTGCCACCTCCAAATCATGAGTTGGGTAATTCTTTTCATGCTCCTTAAGTTGTCTAGACGCATATGCTATCACCTTCTCTCTTTAGGTCAAAACACAACCCAATCCAACCCCAGACGCATAGCTATAGACAGCGAAGTCTTCAACTCCATCAGGTAGAGAAAGTATCGGTGCCTCGAATAGCTTCTTCTTTAGCTTCTCGAATGCTTCTTTATGCTTATCACTCCAAGCATAAATAGCTCCTTTGTGGGTCAAAGCTATTAATGGAGTAGAAATCGAAGAAAATCCTTGGATAAACCTTCGGTAATATCCGGCTAATCCTAAAAAGCTGCGGATCTCCGTGGGACTTTTTGGTTGTTCCCACTTTATTACAGCCTCAATATTTGCTGGATCGACCATTATCCCTTCTTGGTTGACCACATGACCCAAGAATTGGACTTCACGAATCCAAAAATCACATTTGGAGAACTTCGCATACAACTTCTCCTTCTTCAAAACTTCTAACACTTCTCGCAAGTGTCTGCCATGCTCCTCTCGGCTTTTCGAGTAAATCAGAATGTCATCTATGAACACTATCACGAATTTGTCAAGGAACGGATTACAAACCCTATTCATTAAATCCATGAATGCTGCTGGAGCATTGGTTAGTCCAAACGACATAACCAAGAACTCGTAGTGTCCATATCTAGTTCTGAATGCAGTCTTCTCGATATCTTGCTCTCTTACTTTTAGCTGACGATATCCTGACCTGAGATCGATCTTCGAGAAATAGCTTGAACCTTGCAATTGATCAAATAGGTCATTAATCCTTGGCAACGGGTATCTACTCTTTATTGTTGCCTTGTTCAGCTCTCTGTAATCGATGCACATTCTCATACTTCCATCTTTCTTCTTCACGAATAACACTGGAGCTCCCCAGGGTGATGAACTAGGTCTAATGAAACCTTTGTCCAATAACTCCTAAAGTTGCATTATCAGCTCCTTCATCTCCGTGGGTGCTAATTGATAAGGTGCTTTTACTAATGGCGTGGTCCCTGGTAACAACTCTATTCTGAACTCCACTTGTCTATCAGGTGGTAATCCAGGAAGATCTTTGGGAAATACTTCCGGATAATCACACACCACTGGAATACTGTGCATCACCTTCTTTTCCTTCTTAGCATCAATCACGAATGCTAAGTATGATGTACATCCCTTGGTCAAACACTTTCTGGCTTTCATTAGAGAAAGGATTCCCGAATTTACTCTGCTTTTGTCCCCATACACCATAAACGAATCTTTCCCAGGCGGGTTTACTTTACCTATCTTCTTCTTGCATAATATCTCGGCGTCATTGGCGCTAAGCCAATCCATTCCCAACACGATGTCGAAACCATTAAGTTCGATAGGTAATAATTCCTCGTGAAACTTATTCCCATTAAGGTCGATTAAGATGTTTTTCATACGATGGCTAACAGGTACAAACTTGCCACTAGCAACTTTGACTAATAAAGCATTATCTAGTCTATCAATAGGCAAAGCTAGTTTTCTACCAAACTCATGCGAAATAAAGGAGTAGTTGCCTCCAGAATCAAACAAAACTTGAGCAGGTAATTCGTTTACAAGAAAGGTACCTACAGCGACATCAGCTTCATCTTTCGCAGCCTCAAGTGTCATCTGGAAGGCTCTCGCCTTCAACTTTGGTGGAATGTTGGGCTTAGCTACCTCCTTCTTCTTCGGACAGTCTCTCAAAATGTGCCCCTCTTCATTACAACCAAAACACATCCTTTTGTTGTTCGGACACTCATTGGAAAAATGCCCAATTTTTCCACCCTTGTAGCAGGTTACATCCTCACTACACTTCCCAAAGTGCTTTTTCTTACACTTATCACACCATTTCGCTTCGCCTCCTTTTCCTCCACCAAACTTTTTCGAATCAGATTTCGAAAATTTGCTTTTCTTACCAGAACCAGATGTTCCCTCAAAATTTCTCTTCTCACCAACCTCAACCTTGTTGGTGGTTCTCCCCTTAATCATGTTTCTAATAGACTTGGCAGCCCAAATAGCTGCCTCTAGAGTATGTGTCTGACATACCGACACCTCGTACTCCCATGGGAGTCCTTTTGCGTATCGGTCAACCTTTGTCAGCTCATCTGGCACGATGCGCAAAGAAAACTCCATCTTATCGGTGAAAGCGTTTGTGTATTCATCAACTGACATGCTGCCTTTCGTCAATGCCAAAAACTTATTCTCCAACTCCACTTCTTGTTCTCACCATTTTTAATCTATACACCGAATAAGGTGAAATTAGATCCTCATTCACGATAGATATTCAAATCATCCTTATCACTCCGAAACCTTTACATGCTATTTCTAATATCGTAGATGTACGCTTAGAATCCTACACATATAAGGTTTCTAGATCCGGTCGGCAACAGACCATAGATCCAAACAAATAATATCATATATGGCAACATATAACATTTAGCACATAAAAGCATTTTAGTGAACTTTCCTAAAATAAACTAGTGCTCGTGTCTAAAATATAATAGATACACATCTCACAATTTCACTTAGCATTCTATGTTTAAATCTAGAAATCCCTTAAATTCCTAATTCGCTTAAACTAATGCTCTGATACCAACTGTGACATCCCCGAAATCTCGGCCAGAAAAGACCGATTTTCATAGATGCTTTTAAAATAATTTCAGAGTAAATCCTTTTGATTGGAAAGAGTTGCGGAATTTGTTCTCAAAAACAAAACGTGATAAAAGAATGTTTACCAAAGAATTGCATAAAAGAAATGTATTTTCATTATATAATCAAAACTCGGGATGTCATGTTCCGATACTGACCACAAAGCATAAATGATAACATTACAAGTCATTCAACAAATATATATACATATACAGACTTGTAAACAAAACAACTTGATGGTTCATCCATCTCATGCCCTTGCGCCACTTCCTGTAATACTAATAAAACTGAGTGGGTCAGGCTTGGGAGCCTGGTGAGCATATAGGGTTTTCAACCCACAATAAATAATTATATTTAATTCCACCAACCAACGATAACCCAATTACCAATTCCCTTTATTCTCACTTTACATCCCTAAAACAACTAACATAAGGGACCTAGTCTAAGAATATTTCATCGGGGCGACAACACATGCTTCGGGGGTTCCTCAGCAATATAAGTCAAATAAGGCAACCATGAGGGGGATGGAGTACAACGAATGAACACCCAAGTTCATTAACACCTACAGGTGGCGAGCCTGCTAGCGTTCCACAGGACTGTCTAAAAAAGTCCGTGGTCATCATCTAAACTCCGCTAGATGACTGAATCAAAACAACAACGAGGCCTCTCATCTATTTATTACACACCCAACTATCTACCCATGTTCTATCCAACACATTAGTAGATAAAAATATACATTTTTATACATAGTTTAAAAACCGGTATAGCATGCTTTAATCAATACATATTCCACATAACAGATGAGGCACACACACATAACATGTATTTCATAGAAAACAAATCAGATCCATGAGATAGAAGAGAGTGAATATACATTCACACATATAACACAAAATATACACATAACACGTATTTCGTATAAAATACTTCATAATTATGCGTTAGAAGAAAGTAACCACACACTCACTTGATCAGAAGATGATCGGACAACACTACGGCTTACAGTAGTAATAATCCTCAGCAGATCTGGAAGATCTTCATAAAAATCGAACTTCTCGCGGGCAGAGCTTCGGCTCGGAAAGTCTTTTCTTCTCAGGATCTTCGGGTTTCGGAACTTGCTTCGGGTCTCGGGGTTGATACCGGGGCTTCGGGGGGTTAAAATAGGTCTTAGAGGGTGTATCGGGAGTGGGAGAGAAGGGATGCAACAACCATCGTCGGCTGGCCCTTCTAATCTATTTATAGGGCAAATTTGGCCCTTGCCACATTGTGGGATCCTTTTTCCATGTCATGGGCTTGGTCATCATTGCTTATGTCATTGCAAGTTGCATCTGGGGGACTCCCGGAGGTGTCAGGAGACTTGCCACGTCGTGGCACTGCTTGCCACGTCGTGGTCTCTGACACAGCTTTGGGGTTTCGCGCCCGAAACTTTAGAAATTCATAACTTTCGCATACGAACTCCGTTTTCGACGTTCTTTATATTGACGCGAAGGTGAGATTATGCTCTACAACTCTCGTTTAGACTCCATTGGCTAAATTTGATTTTATTTTTAATATATTATAATTAGATTACTTATATATTAATTTTAGTAGGCCGGGACAGGAAAACTCCGTTCGAAATTCATAACTCCTTCATGTGAACTCCGTTTTCGTCCGTCTTTCCGTCGTTGCACTACTATCGATGAGATCTTCAATTCTCATTTAGATCACTAAGGATAGATATCTATCAACCTTAAATTCACTATTTACATCGCGCTGGGTCGCGCTGGGTCGTGCTGGTTCTGTCGCGAAACTTCGACAGGTCATAACTTCTTCGTTATAACTCGGATTTCGGCATTCTTTATATATTCGGAAACCTCGTTTCAACCACTACAACATTATCCATAGACATCGGCTTTATCTAACATTTCATTTTGATGCTTATTTTTATTCTTAATTAAATTAAGTCACACAATTAAGCACATAACACATAATACTTAAATATTTCATCATTAATATTTCAAAAAGAGTTACAAGAGTTAACATAGACTATTACATCAATGATAATGCCTAGCCTGGAAACACAGGTATTAGACTATACATCTTCGTCGCCCCGGGATGAATGGAGAATCGTGATTTGTGTGCCTCCTCCATCAAGACCTGGCGCACACCTCCATGATAAGGGACCCACACCCTACGGTGAAGAGTCAATCACCTTCGGCTGTCATAGTCGAAGGATGAAACCTACCCCACAATCCACTCACTCTTCCGATGTTCCTCCTTTATAGCCTCCTACTGAGCCTCCCGGATCCGCTCCAGAAGCGGAGTCACCACTGTCATCCTAAGACAGATATCCCTGATCGGTGCTGCCTTGCGGATAAGCGCATCGGCTATGACATTGGCCTTACCTGGATGGTAGAGGATCTCACAATCATAATCCTTCACCACGTCAAGCCACCGACGCTGCCTCATATTCATATTTGGCTGGTCCATGAGATATCTCAAACTCTTGTGGTCCGTGTAAATCGTACAACGAACCCCATAGAGGTAATGACGCCAAATCTTGAGGGCGAACACAACAACCCCAACTCCAAATCATGCGTCGGGTAGTTCCCCTCGTGAGGCTTCAGCTGCCTCGACGTGTAGGCAATGACATGCCCTCTCTTCATCAATACCGCTCCCAAACCTGGGATGGATGCATCGCAGTACACCACAAAATCCTCCATGCCCATGGGCAGGGCTAAGATTGGCGCCTCGCACAATCTCTGTCTCAGCGTCTCAAACGCGGCCTGCTGCTCAGGCCCCCAACGATACACCACCTACTTTTTAGTCATTCGGGTGAGTGGAACTGCTATCTTGGAGAAGTCCTAAATGGATCTCCGATAGTAGCCTGCCAAACCTAGAAAGCTCCGAATCTCAGATGGTGTCACACCCCGAAAACGATGGCGGAGACGTTCCGGGGTGGAGGACGTCATGTAAAGTATCACAACCAATGTAGATAGTAAGCATAGTAAACACAAGCATTATATTACATAGAAATATTTATATTTGTTTGAAAGAAAGGTAATACATGTTTTATAGATACAACAGTATAACAAAAGTAAAGATGAGACTTCTATACGCTCCATCTTCTCCAAAAGAAAGCGAGATACCTATCTAACGAGAACCTGAGAATACAAGCAGTTTTAAATATATATCAGCATAAAGCTAGTGAGTTCATAAGCATGTTTTGTACGGAAAACCGGTTATTTAATCTCATGATAAATATTTCATATCCTTCGTTATAGATTGTTGTAACATCGAAACCCATAGTTACTGAGTTATAAAATACATATGCATGTTTTCCCAGAAAATTCCATATCTTCTAACATGTAAGTCGATTTCAATAAGATAAGAAAAACCCTGACTAATCACCAGTAGGTTAAGAGAAATTTTAAGTTATGATCCTGGAATTACCCTCCAGCACGAAAGTAGGTAGTTTTAATACATAAAAGTATAGATTAAGATCCCTGGAATACCCTCCAGTACGAAAGTAGGTAGTTTGAATACATAAAACTAAAGAAGAAAGAAAGAAATCCGTGAATAAAGTTAATTAGTTTAATACGTATTGTGAGTCGTATAACCATACTGATTTGACCCGTGACCTCCTTGACGTTCTTCAGGCGTCGATCGATTTCCGAAATTTGTCACCCCAGGCGTGCCCGCCTAACTGTAGCTAGCAGTTTTGGTGTGGGATTGTCAATCCCAAATAAATCTATCCACAAATTCCACGCTCTCCCTCTAGGAGACTCTGGTTATACTTCCGGTGAGGATTTACTTGTACCCCGAAGGATATAACGATGACGAGACTCACAAGCTAGTATTAAATAATTCACGGTACACTTGGTCGTTATCGAGTTTCGAAATTGTTTGGAACAAAGTAGAGTATAAATAATTAAACACAAAGTAATTATTTAGCATGATACTCTAGAGTAAACATGGATAAACTAAATCGGACATAGTTTATATATTGACTTTGCATGAAATCTGAATCTGTGAAACAAGTAATAGAGATCCCAAATTATTCCCATAATAATTTGAATGGTTTGATAAGTTCCCACGCTAATTTGAAAGCTATGTAATTATATTCAGAAAACGTCCCTTATGCTCCGCATATTACAAAAGGGATAAAGTAACTAAAGTTTGTCAGAGATTCATATAATTAGATCAGTTTTTAAGTTACAAAAACCTTTATGATTTGCTTGTATTCCCCCCTGAAAACATGAAAAACTCAGAAAAAGTGTAGGGGTATGAACTCACCAGTCGAGGAATGTGCCGGGTACGATGCTAAGTATCAGTTTAAGGATTGCACACGCGCGAGGTTCCTATGTAACATAAAGAGATACATAATTGTATCTAATTAGACTTTGAACTACTAATTAAATAAGATATTACATTCCGATGCGCGGAAACACTTTTTTTCAAGTGTTAGGAATGATCCGGGTTGCATCTAAGGGGGTGTATGGCTTTGATAGGGAGTTTACTCTTCAACAGTAAACTCTTAGGGGAGATTACGTCCCATTGACCATATACCCATGAGTTTACAGCCGTAAACTCATGGGTGGTGTGTTCTTGGATGCTTAAAGGTCTTACAACACTTGGGAAATTAAGCTAGGTTCAATTCTAGGGCATAGGAAGTGACTAAGGCTCAATTTGATCACTTTGAGGAGTTCACGGCTGTAAACATAGAGTTTATGGCTGTAAACTCTTACTTGGCCCCCTTTGTTGCATGATTTGGGGTCTCTAATGAAAGAATACAAGGATTTATGCATCAATCCAAGCCATACGGGGAAGTTAGGCCACCATTTGACCTCTTTTTTGGGAGTTTACGGCCAAGGAACCATTCCCATGGGGGTTTAAGGTCGTAATCTCTTTATGGTCATGTTTTCTTTCAAGTGTAAGGTCCCTACTTCGATGGTGGTTGATTCTAGACATTACCCCTAGCCATATGAGGTGTTTAAGGGGAAATTTAACACCTTAAAATGTGTTTACAGCCTAAGAATGAGTATTTACGGTCCAAGAATGTTCTTGGGACGTAAACTCATGTTTACTCCCCAAATGACAAGATCTTGGTGTTCTGAGTCCATTCATGCAAGCCCCTAAGTCATATCTAAGCACTAGGAGTGATTTGGTAGGGTTTTGGGGCTTCAAAACCCCATTTATGGGTGTTTACGGTTTTGGAATGTTCTAGGGCCGTAAACACATAATTTTTATACATTTGGGTGATTTAAACATGAATTTGTATGCTAATCAAGCTATGCAATAAGCTAGGATAGATTACTTACAAGTTTGGAGCTTGAAAGAGGTGATTTTTGGATCAAGATTTGCTTGAAGCGAGAGAGTAGAGAGAAAGTGTAAAAGCTTAAAATGAAGTCCACTCACCCTTATATAGGGTTTGATTTTGTGGCCCAGTGGAAATCGACCTGATACCGACGTTAAATTTGGTTTATGGTCGCACCCGATTAAGTATTTGTAACCCGACGTGGTCGTGAATTAGAAACTTTTAAAAAGAATGACAAGGGTGTTTCAAAGCGTTTGGAAACTCATAAAGTCATAATAAAAGTCTCAATTTAAATAACCTAAAACAAAATGTTAACGGAACAATTCGATAAAAACGAGTTTTATTGAAGGAAAACGGGTTACAATGACGGAATAAATTTCAGGTTGTCACAGATGGAGACCTCGAAACCTCCCAATTCATCACGGCCTCTACTTTGGCCAGATCTACCGAAATCCCGCTATGGATAACAAGGTTCCCAACAAACTACACCTCGCACAAGCAGAACTCACCCTTGGAGAAATTAGCATACAAGTTCTCCCTCCTCAAAGTCTCCAGAACCTCCCGCAGATGCTCCTCATGCTGATCCCGCATCTTGGAATAAACCAAGATGTCATCAATAAATACTATCATAGACCGATCCAACATCGGTGTACACACGCGGTTCATGAGGTCCATGAACACGGCATGAGCATTGGTGAGCCCGAAAGGCATCATTACAAACTCATAATGGCCATAATGCGTCCGAAACGCAATCTTCTGCACATCCTCCTCTCTGACCCTGATCTGATGATACTCTGAACGCAAATCAATCTTAGAGAACCAAGATGCTCCTTGTAGTTGGTCAAAGAGATCATCAATCCTCAGGAGTGGGTAGCGGTTCTTCACCGTTACCTTGTTTAGCTCCCGATAATCTATACAGATCCGATACTACCCGTCCTTCTTCCTCACAAACAGAATCGGGGCTCCCCAAGGTGAATTGCTCGGTCTAATGAAACCCTTGTCTAACAGCTCCTGCAGCTGTCTAGAAAACTCCTGCATCTCAGGAGGAGCCCACCGATATGGTGCCTTGGCTATCGGAGCCGCACCAGGAACTAGGTCGATCCTGAATTCCACCTGTCGTTTTGGAGGTATCCCAGACAACTCCTCGGGGAATACGTCCGCAAACTCCCGTACCATAGGTACATCATCCACCGTCTCCCTACCCGTTTCCCGGTGAAGCGATTAAAAACCTTTAATCAATGAAGATCGATTAGATCTTGAACAAGTATGAAAATATAAAACTGTAAGAACGCAATAATAAGAACAAGACAAGATTGAATCAAACGAGTCGAATGATTAAAACAAAATCCTCAGAAGAGCTTGACTAAGAACATCAACTGTAGAGGATTGGTAGATTACAAGAACGATTAAAGAAACCTGTTGTACTCTAGATGAATCGCTATTTTGTTAATCTCTAAAATCGTTAAACTAATATGCATGCAAGCATTGACTTATATACAAAGCATAAAAGGCTCACGGTTGGACAGGCCCAAACCGGAGTGAACATGGCTAAACTATCGAGCCCAAAAGACGCAACATCAAAATAAATTTCAGCCCAACAATCTCCCCCTTTGCGTCAATTTGGAGCGAGACCTTCACTTGTTACTTGGGCCGGCAGCTGAAGCAGGTACCTTCTTCTTCACGGTGCTAAACAGACATTTGGTGATGGAGAGGATGGTCTGTCTAAACCGGATGTACCAATTGATCATATCATTTAAGTACTTGATGCCATCAACCGAATTCTCTTTACACCGCTTGATATTCAATAAAACGTGCTCCAAGCAAGCTGTGGTGTAAAGGTGTTTGTCAGCTAAAGCGAAGAGACATTTCTGTCCTTCGGCTCTAGTGAACATAACCGAGTTACGCCTCGGATCAATCTCGCCCATTTGCATTTGATTTAGATCACTGGCCGATCCCACAGGTGTTATCTTCAGTTTCTTCTTGAAAACTGTGGCGACCTCCTGATCCATTAGGGCAACCTCCATGATGTAGCATGCTAACATCCTTTTGACATGGTCTATGATGGGACCATATTCGGCTTCATCAGTCAAAAGGATATTGTACAAGACAATCCAATCATGAGGATTTAGATTCGGCAGATCCGCCAGGGAGATAATATGAGCAGTTCTTGCAGATCCTCGAATGAGCTTGAACTTAGTGTTTGTGAATCTCCCCACGGCATAAGGCTTCAGCACCCGAACGTTTACAATCTTCTGGGCGCTCCAGGTAAGGTATTGAGGACGAGCAGCCTCCAGATAGAAGTCAATGAGCTCCCTGTCAAGCTCATCGTTCGGATGTGGGACTTCAAAAATGTTAGAGAAGGCGTGGAAGATGAACGCCTTTTGAGTCAGCGGCATATCAAACTCCGAGTCGACAGTGTTGTTGCAGTCGAATGATATAACCGGCTCGAGCCATAATATGCTTGGAGTTTCTATGGCCTCTTTAATCATTCTCTCCCTGTTCCAGGCAGGAAATAGAGTCTTTCGGCTCTCAAGGAGATCGTGGGCTTCCTTTTGCTTGCGTTCGGCTTCTTCAGCCTCTCGCGCAACACGACTGGCATCATCGTCAGCATTGCGACTGTTCTTTCATTTCAACATGTCAGCAATGGTCTCCTTGTCTTCATCTTCATCTTCATCTTCATCTTCCTCAGCTATGTTTTTGCCCTTGTTCTTCACACCCGAACCCGAAGCATGACCAGTCGGAGGTGGTTCGGTTGTGTGAGTAGCTTTGGAGGAAGGAGGTGGTTTCGATCCAGTCTGCTCATCTCCCCCTTGTTTCGGAATGGACACGAAACTCGGTAGGCCTTCGATTTTGCTGAGAAGGTCCATGGCCGGAGAGAGCTTTTCAGCGAGGGTACGCCTCACCGAATGGTTTAGGATGGGATCGTGTGCTTCCAGGATGTTGGATAATGCTGCGTGTACATCCGAAACACACGTTTTGATCACCTCCCTTTCGGATCGAAGAGCTTCCAATTGTTGTTGGGAGTTGGAAAGTTGCGTGCTCTTGACCTTAAGGGCGGTTGTTTTGCTCGCCAGGACGTCCATCAGAGAATTCTCAGCTGCAAGATCCTCTTGTAGCTTAGCCAGGCGGGCATCGATGGAAGCACGAAGTGCCGAGTTGTCGTCGCTTATATTTTGGCGTAGAGTAGCGAACAAAGACAGCTCCGTTGAGATGAACTTGGCCAATTGCTGAACAATCGGTTCCAAAGTTGTCTTGGTGGCGTCGGCGCTTTCCTGTAAGGACTTCAGCAGGACAGAAGCGTCGGAGAATAGTTTATCGACTTTTTCGGTCGCAGCCTCACAGGCTCTGGTGGAGGAATCAATCGCAGCAGTGGCTGAGGCTACCGAATCATGTTGAGCCCTGGAGAAGGCGTCAACAATTTTCTGAAGGGCAGCTTCAGAGAGAGAGGACTGCTGGGTGGAAGAGGAGGCGAGAAGTAGATCAACCTTCTCGTGAAGCTCTTTGAGATGCTTCTTTGTCACTGGAGCATCATCCTCCTCATCACTCTGAACTTGAAACGGACTATAGTAGACCGAATCGAAGTTCATGTGTTCACCACCAAGGTAAGGGTTTTTGCCATCGGAGGCATTTTCTGGAGATGGAGGGGGTGGTGAAGCCGGGGGTGTTGTGGTTGGGGTATTTGGAGGTTGATTATGGGGTGCGGTAGTTTGTGGTGGTGGTTGAGTTTGGGTTTCGGTTTGTGGTGTTTCGGTTACGGGAGGGGTTTCGGTAACTGGTGGTGTGTCGGTTGATGTGGTGAAAATGGGTGGTGGTATAGGGAAAGATGTTGGTGGAATAGTGGGGTTTATGGTCGGAATGGAAGTAGGAATAGATGGTGGAGGTGAAGGATCTGGGGATTGATGAAGTTCCATCTCTGGGGTTGGGGACCGAGGTGGTGTGTTGCCTCGTTGAGGAGATTCGTCTCCTTGAGAGCCTTCAGAATCCGAACTCCCTCCCTCAGAGTCGCTTGAAGAAGAGGGAATAACAAGCTTTCGCTTCGGTTGTGTCTTCGTCCTCTTTGGCTGTGGGGACTGAGCAGCCTTGGCTTGTTTCCTCTTTTTGGGAGAAGGACCCTTAGGAGCTTTGGCCGCTTGCTTCCCTTTTTCACCCTTTTTGCCCCTGTTGGTCGGTTTGTCAGCATCATGGATCGACCTGAGCATATCCGGTGACAGTTCCCTGGGACCAGTTGGCCTGAACTCCTTGATTGTCCGGATCAGTCTGCTGTCGGAGGGCACATCTGCATACATTGTCTCCGGGATGGAGCCAATGAAGGAAAATTTGGATGCATCTGAGACGATGATCTTCTTGGTATGGAACGTACCAACAGAAGACATCGATGCACCGTCAGCAGTGGGAACGTTAAACTTATCCATGGCCCATCGTGTAATCAGAATCCAGAACCGTGCCAATGACACCTCAGAGTGTCGGGATGATGAAGAGAGGCTCTGGATGAGCTGTTGCCATAGGACCAACCCATAATCCAGGTTAATCCCGTTGTAGACCCCGTACATTATCGACAGGAACAGACGACTTGCACCGTCGGACCCTGAGCTCCTTTCCGACAAGCCCTTGAAAAGGACTGTAAATAGGCCATTCCACTGTGGCGGCAGGCAAGACTTTTTAAACTTGGCGACAGAGGTGAGAACCTCTGTGTATCCCATGTTGTAAAACATGTTATACAGAAAGCGAACCGGAATCGTCTCCGGGTTAATTCTCGATGGGTCAGTAGCAAACCCAAGCATGGTGCAGAAACGAGGGCGAGAAATGGAAGTCTTGTGTTCTGCAATCTCGAAGAACACCCGGTCGACTGCCTTGTCGTAGTAAGCAGTCGCATAAACTTGCGATAGGGTCACCATTGGCACAGTTTCAATTCTTGAGAGTGCTGGAGCAAGTTGACAGTACTTCAAACATTCGATGACCGGCGACATGTAGGAGTCGTACGCTAGTGGGTTGAGATCAATGACCAGACATTGCTGAGGACGGTTGGGGAGGATCTGTGAAGTAGCATGAACAGAAGAAGATTTAGCCATTGTTGAAGTTTTGGAGAAGATGATGAACAGGAGAGCTGTTTGGGAGTATTTGTTCTTTGGAAATTTCGGAGGCGGTAAAGAGGTAAAAGGTATGGTAAACGGCCTTTTATAGTTGGTGATAGGAGAGAGGAAAATCGTTTCAAATCTTCTATGGAAATACGAAAACGTTTCCTCAGTGACAGATGGATGACAGTTGAGGCGTGCGATGATCACGTAGGAGAGAGAGTGTCAGATTCCTAGGATCACACCGCCCAACAAGCGCCGTTTCAGAGAGAAAACCGTTCCAATTCATCACGCGCCTTTAATGCTAGAATGATGACGCTTGGATGTCGCACACGCGTCCACAGTGTCAGTAAAAGCAGGGCCGTTTCAAATTCACACGCACCCCTTTTTACCGTCGTTTGAATTTTAATCCCTTTAACTCCCGCCGAGTCAGCAACCTTTCGTCTATCCTGTTAAACGACATCTTTTTGAATTAAATGCCCACGTGGATTGTTTTTGACCACAGCTCCATAATGAACCACCAAGTAATAATACAACCTGTAAATAATTAGTAACTGAATTTTGGAAAATCAAGGATTTTCGTGCAAAGAGTGTAAAAGAAAAAGAAATAAAGCAACTCTTTTAAGGATATTCTGTGATGTCAATAATGACACGAAACTGATGATCCCGGGCACGAATCTCTTCCTTCAAGGTCAAGAGAGACCTCAAAGTTAGTGTGGAATCCCGTTGAATTACGATCAAACACTTATTAATAAATGTTGAAAGGCTTCTTTTAATTAGGCTGAATAAGGGTGGTTTCGCTTTGATTCATCAATTCTGTTCTTGATATAAGAAAGAAAGTGAACAAAGTACTTGTGAGACCGGTGTAGTCTGTTGAACAAGTAGGTAGGAATTTTTATTTTAAAGTGGCTTGGAAAAATATAAAATCTCAAAAAAAATTAAAAATTGGATCCTTTGGGAAGAAATGTTATGGTGTGTAACAATTTCATAGGAATCACGCAAAAGAAAATTTGAGATTTTATGAAAGTACATTCGTTAATTCTTTGGTGAAAGCTTGAGCAAATTAATTGTTCACCGTCAATTCTTTGGTGTTGAATGTTGGGTTTCACCCAGCTCGTAGTGACACGAAACTAAGATCATAAACACAGATGTTTTGTAACCATAAACCTCAGTGGTAATTTCTGAGAGTCTCAAGGGTTACGATTATGAACTGAATGTAATGGAGAAGTGTAATGGGGATGGTGTAAGAAAACATAGTACCTCTGCTGCGAAAATAAGGACCAAGCAGGAAACTCTTAACTCATGTGAGAAGAGAGTGAGGTAGCTCACGATTAGAATAAATGTGTTAGCCTTATTGGGAAGACAAGGTTTGTGTTTACCAGGTCATGAAGGCTATTATTCAAAATCTTATGAGGCTTGGGACATATACAACAGCATGCTTCTAGGGACACTTAAGTAATTCATCAATTATATCCCCATAAACAAACAAACACACAAGAAAAAGAAAAAGAGAAAAATATTTTTGGTGTTTTTGAGATTTATATAAAAATAAAAATAAAAGAAGTTAAAAAAAATAAGTAGAAAAAGATAAGACTTAAAAAAAAACTTTGGGAAAAAAAATGAAAAACCGAACCCGAGCGTTCGGTTGGTCTCGGTTCCAGAAAATTTTGAAAAACCGAACCCGAGCGTTCGGTTGGTCTCGGTTCGCGTGGGTTTGCCTGAAATCGAGCATAATAACACACAGAAAACATGATATCAGGCCGGCTAGCAGTTAGATACATCAGTGAGCCTATCATTTGACGATAGAGCGTGATATCGACAGTCGGTTTGTCCAGAGAAGGGGTAAGCTTGGTGCCGAATGCCATTGGGACTTTGACTTTTGAGTCTCCCATCATGCCAAACTTCGCTAGGAGAGTCTTCGTGTAAGCTTCCTGATTTATAAAGATGCCTTCGGGTCCCTGTCTTATGTTTAAACCAAGGAAAAAGTTAATAGGACCCATTGAGCTCATTTCAAACTTAGTCTCCATCAACTTTCTGAATTCAGCAGTTAAGCTGGGATTCGTGGAGCCAAAGATGATGTCATCGACATAAATTTGAACTATCATAAGGTGGTTACCTTCCTTTTTGCGAAAGAAGGTTGGGTCAACCGAACCTTGTTTAAATTTAGACATCTTTAAAAATTTTGTAAGCGTTTCATACCAGGCTCTCGGAGCTTGTTTGAGACCGTACACAGCTTTATCCAGAATATAGCAATGATTTGGATACTTTTCATTCACGAACCCAGGAGGTTGCTCCACATACACAGTTTCTTCGAGTTCTCCATTGAGAAATGCACACTTGACGTCCATTTGGAAAACTTCAAAGTTTTTGTGAGCAGCATAAGCCAGAAATATTCTAACAGATTCTAGCCTAGCTACTGGAGCGAACGTCTCTTCATATTCTATCCCTTCCTCCTGAGAGTATCCCTTTACAACCAGACGAGCCTTGTTCCTTATTACATTACCTTCCTTGTCCATTTTGTTCCTGAAGACCCACTTGAGACCAACAACCGAAGCATCTGGTGGAGTTGGAATGAGGCGCCAGACTTTGTTCCTTTCAAATTCGTTCAGTTCGTCTTGCATTGCTTGAACCCAATCAGAGTGATCGAGGGCAGTGTTAACTGTCTTCGGTTCAACTTTTGATACAAATGAGTTAAACATACAAAACTCAACCTTTGAAAATAAGGATGTCTGTTTGGCCTTCAGTTGTGATCGGGTCAGAACCTTTTCAGATACATCACCTTCGGTTGGAGAGGTGGAACTTGGCTCCCCCTGGACTTGTGAGCTTGATCCCCCCTCGTCATGAGAGCTAGGCTCCCCCTCGTTATGAGAGCTAGGCTCCCCCTCGACTGAAGCATTGTTGGATGGAGAGTCATCAGTGGGCGATTCTCCTTCATGCATTCTTCTTGCAGCATCTTCGACAATTCGCTTCATATGATCAACTTTGTTGTCAGCTGCACCTGCTTCTGAGAGAGAAGCTTGTTCCGGTTCGTCAAAGAGTTCCAGAAATTTCTCGTATAAATTGGCGATAGAGACTGTGACTTGGCTAGTTTGAGGAAAGATTTCCCTAGCGGTGTCTTCTTTGGCCTGTAGCTTTTTTGACATAGCTATCGTCAAAGGTCACGTAGTAAGTCTCTTCAATCTTTCTTGAACGCTTGTTTAGGACCCTGTACGCCTTGGATGTGAGCGAGTAACCCAGAAAAATTCCCTCGTCGGCTTTGACATCAAACTTGTTACGGTGTTCTTTAGAGTTAAAGATGAAACACCTTGAGCCGAACACATGGAAAAATTTCACATTGGGCTTTCTGTTGTTTAGTATCTCATATGGTGTCAGCGTGAATCGCTTGTTGAGATAGGACCTGTTCTGTGTAAAACAAGCAGCAAAAATAGCGTCAGCCCAAAAATAAAGAGGTAAGGAAGCGAAACTTAGCATAGTTCGGGCAGCTTCACACAAAGATCGGTTTCGTCTTTCGACTATTCCGTTCTGTTGTGGTGTGTAGGGAGCTGAGAAATTGTGACTAATTCCCTTTTCTGCAAGAAACTTTTCAAACTCCCTGTTTTTGAATTCTAAACCATTGTCGCTCCTGATGTTGCGAACAACCTTCTTGAGTTGTATATCAATTTGCTTGATAAACACTTTCAGCTTTTGAGTCGCTTCAGATTTGAGCTTTAGAAAGAACACCCATGTAAATCGTGAAAAGTCATCAACAATAACAAGAATATACTTGCTACCACCGATACTTTCGACAGATGAAGGACCACACAAATCGATATGAAGTAATTCGAGTGGTTCAACAACTTTTGTGTTGATTACAGATGGGTGACTTTGACGACTCTGCTTCCCCATTTCGCATGCAGCACACAAATGCTCTCTGTCGAACTTGAGCAATGGAAGACCCCTAACATGACCTCCAGTGACAAGTCGGTTGATATCTTTAAAATTGAGATGAGAGAGCCTTCGATGCCACAACCAGCTTTCGTCGGATTGAGCTTTTGATAACAGGCATATGGCTGGGTTTCCTTTGATGGGTTTCATGTTTAGAGGAAACATTTCACCCTTTCGCTCTGACTTGAGAATCACTTTCTTTGTCTTTTTCTCTATGATTTCAGAACCTTCATCATCGAATGAGACTTTGAGACCCGTACCTCCAACAAGCTGAGATACACTGATAAGGTTGTGTTGGAGTCCTTCCACATAAGCAACCTTCCTTACAGTAAAGTCACCGTTTGTTATCATCCCGTATCCCTTTATGGTGCCGAAAGAATTATTTCCAAACTTGACGTTGCCACCATTTGCAAGAGATCTATATTCCCTGAGCTCCTCTTTCCTCCCTGTCATGTGACGTGAGCAGCCACTATCGATGTACCATTCTTCGTCGAACTGCTCGTCACTTATAACCTGCAAAAATTAAGCAGATTTAGGAACCCAAAGTTTCTTGGGTCCACGTGAGCTTTTCATGGGAACAGGAACAGTAAGAGAGATGTCAACTAGATATGTTCGTTTTATGAGAGTTGTTTCATCTTTCTTTTTAATGGTAAACACTTTTATCTTATTAGGATTGGAAGTGTTCGGTTTGGACTCTGGTTTAGATTCATTGACCTTCTATTTGCCCTTTTGTTCAGCGGATGGATGAGATTTTTGACAACGAACAGAATTAACTTTAGAGCAAGATGGAGATGAATTAGTGGAAGTAGAAGAATTAGAAGAAGTAGAAGAAGTTGGTTCAGTAGAAGAATTGGAAGTGGTGGGAGAAGTGGGTTTAGATGGAGAGAAGTTCTTGGCTGCAGACTCTAGGTGATCCTTTTGCTTTTGATCATTTGAAGGACAGACCTTGGAGTTTTGATCTCTTTTAACTTCAGAACCGAACCTTTGCTTTCGATTGAAATCGTCTTGTGAACCGAACCTTGGCTTTCGGTTGAAGTCTTTCTCAGAACCGAACGTTTGCTTTCGGTTGGTGTTTTCTTGTGAACTGAACCTTGGCTTTTGGTTATTGTGACTCTCAGCCTTTCTAACA
The DNA here is from genome assembly GCF_002870075.4 of Lactuca sativa. Taxonomy (NCBI): domain Eukaryota; kingdom Viridiplantae; phylum Streptophyta; class Magnoliopsida; order Asterales; family Asteraceae; genus Lactuca; species Lactuca sativa. Next base: position 182,411,890 of record NC_056626.2, on the reverse strand, counting down.
TGATTGTTTTCATACTTCAGATTTTTATCTTGGTGTGAGAAGTATGCATTCTGGGATTGCCAGAATTGTCTCCTTTCAGAGAGGTTCTTCCTGTATCTTTGGTTCCTTTCTCTCTTCTTATTCCTCATCTGCTTTGGTTGATGATGAACGTTAGCTTTCGTTTTCGGTTTCTCCTAGGCTGGTTCCTTTTGAACTGAAGGAATTTTACTTTGTGCCGAGGGAACAGAGGGAATGTCTGAAGAAGTTTCACTTTGAGATGAGGGAGTAGAGGGAGCGTCTTCTTTTGTCGAACTTTCACCCTCCTAAGAAATGTCTTTCGTACCACTGGTGGTAGGCTCATTGAAATTACCTGGCTTATTCAAGGGTTCAGGTATGTATCTTCCTTTTCTCATCCAGGAGGTTCTTTTAGATAAGCCAACGGTTTCGTTTGCATTATCTATTGGAGCTTCCCAGAAGTACTCATCACAACCATCAGCATTGTCTTCGTTTACAATAGCTGTGAGTTCAGCTGTTTGATGTTCGGTTACTCCAGTCACCTTGTATACTTGATTCGGAGTGGTCCTGACCTTTTGATACACAACTGCTTTCTCTGCTAATTTCGGGGACTTTTGTTGGGACAATCGAGCGAACTCCACAAAATTTTCAGAAATAAGATTTTTGTGGTTTTTCAGGTTCGCTTTTAACAAATTCTAAGCAGTCAACCGTGTCCTCTACAGAAATTTCACTCATGTTGTCGTCCTCGTTAAGCTCAGATGCATTTTCAACATCAATTTTGTTTTCTGAGCTTACGTTGGCGTTTAAAGAGTCAAATTTTTGTATGGTTTCGGTTCTCAATTTAAGTCTATCATTTTCATCCAAAAGATTTTTGAGCATGTTCTTGTGGTCCTTGGATTTAATGAAGGACTCAATTCTGTCCAATCCATACATGTAGGTCGGACTGATATCATCAGACGATATCACACTCTCACAATTGTAGGCTTCGGCATCGATTTCATCCTCCTTAAACTCTAGGAAGGGCAATATCATGCGATGGATCTTTTGGCCTATTTCACAGTCTAGGTGAAGCTGAGTAATATTAGAATATAAACGTTTAGCAATTAAACAAAAAACATTCCGCTGTTTTAACAATTTTAAATTGTCTCTTTGCAAATAAATGTTTTCGTCTTTAACTTTAACTAATTCCGACTCCTTTAACTCGATCCACATTCTCCGCTCCTCACTCTTCGACGCCACCCTGCTTAATTGATCAGTTAGGTTAGAATTGGTGACTCGAGTTTGAGTTAAACTACTATCTAGATGAGAAATTCTTGTATTAACGTTTTTTAGTTCTTTCTCATATGAGGATGGTGGTACTTTAGATGAAAAAAAACCGATTGTACCTTCTTTATCAGTTCGTCGAGCTCATTGAACTGCTGGCTGAGGGGTTTGGCTGTAAAGCACATTTCTTCCTGCACCTTTGGTCCATCGCTTCCACCATCGGTGTTGTATCCCCTCATTTGTGATACATTAGACACCATGAAGCATTTTCCTCCACTGCTTTCCTCCTTAGCCACATAAGCCTTTCCATGGGTAGGCTTCCTCACTTCATCGTCTTCTGAGTCGGTAGACCAAACTTCTGTGCTACCGAACTCGTCATCATTAACCGAACCCTGCACAATAAGAGCATTAATAGAAGGGTTAGCGGTAGACTTCTTCTTTCTCAACTCATCCAGTCTCTTCTGCAACACAGCTTCCTCATCATTTCCATCGTCCTTTTCAGCCATCTTCTTAAGAACACAGTCCTTAACATAGTGGTTTTTCCCACCACAGTAGAAACAGCTTACTCCAGAATCGCCATCCACCTTCGGTTCCTTTTTGGTATCCTCAACCTTCGGTTCATTGTTCACTTTTTCAGAGCTGTAACTCCCCTGCCAGTCTCGGTTTTTGTTGCTGGGGAATCTCTTCTTTATGAACCTCTTAGGATTGGACACCATCATGGCATAATCCTCAGACGTGAGGTCATATTCCTCCAAGTTGAGGTCTTCATCCTCCATTACAGCTTTACTTTTAGATAGGAGGGCCAACGAACTAAGACTAGAAACGACATTCTTCTCTTGCACCACAATCTTCTCTTGGGACTTTAGAATACCCACCAGTTTCTCCAAAGAGTATGATTTAAACTGCTCATGGGCTTTGACTGTGGAAACCACTGCTCTCCATTCAGACCTCAGTCCATTCAAGAAAGTAAACTTTTTTTCGATAAGCTTCCTTTCAATATCGTGTTTGATCATCTTGCTGAGAAGATGATTGAAGCGATCAAACGTCTGGGTCACCGTTTCTTCGGCCCCTTGCCTGAATTCTCCAAACTCAGATAGAAGCAAGGTTTGGATAGAATGTTCAAGATCCTCGTCTGTAGAATACAATTCATGAAGTCTATCCCAAACTTCCTTTGCCGTCGTGCATGAGCTGACCAATCTGAATGTGTCGGACTGAAGGGCGAATCTGATATACCTTAACGCCTTAATATTGCACTGGAATTTGTCCTTTTCATCTTGTGCAATGTCCTTCACGTCCTTTAGCAGATCATTGTACTCCTTTTGTGTCTTAATGATTATGGACGTAGCAGAATAAGAAAACGGTCCATTGATGATGGCTTCCCATATGAGGTACCCATTATCCTCCGATCCAATCACGTAGTCTTCAAAGTGATGCGCCCATACTTCATAGTCATGGGTGTATAAGATTGGAATCTTTGTCGTCGAACCGATGCTGTTGGAAATATTAATAGGGTTTGATTGCGTCGCGTCCATTATGATCGTAAAAACCTGTTCAAAGATCAGACTTGTAATAAAGCAGATTAGGGCAAAACAATACATATCAAGATATGTCAATAAAGAGATGACGGCTCAATAAATATCGATAGTTGCGGAAAAACCCTAATGGAAATCTTTTTCACAGAAAAGATGTGTATTGATTACACAGCCTCCTGCTCTGATACCAATTGAAGCGATTAAAAACCTTTAATCAATGAAGATCGATTAGATCTTGAACAAGTATGAAAATATAAAACTGTAAGAACGCAATAATAAGAACAAGACAAGATTGAATCAAACGAGTCGAATGATTAAAACAAAATCCTCAGAAGAGCTCGACTAAGAACATCAACTGTAGAGGATTGGTAGATTACAAGAATGATTAAAGAAACCTGTTGTACTCTAGATGAATCGCTATTTTGTTAATCTCTAAAATCGTTAACCTAATATGCATGCAAGCATTGACTTATATACAAAGCATAAAAGGCTCACGGTTGGACAAGCCCAAACCGGAGTGAACATGGCTAAACTATCGAGCCCAAAAGACGCAACATCAAAATAAACTTCAGCCCAACACCCGGGTATCCAAAACATACACAACATAACCTGCATAACCCTACTGAAGGTAACGCCTAGCTCTCGCTGCTGAACATAAGGTTGTACCTCGTTGTGGCCTCTCGCCCTGAATCACCAGCTCTCCCCCACTTGGGGTCCTGACCCGCACCAACTGCTGCACGCAGTCGATCACTGCCCTATTAGGGCTGAGCCAATCCATGCCTATAATCACCATGTTCCCATGCAATGGAATGGGAACCAAGTCTACCAAGTAGCACTCCTCAAATAACCTCAGCACACAATCTCGAAATACCGTCGATGCCCGCACCGAACGGTCGTCTGCAATCTCTACTTCTAGAGGGCAATCCAACATGCCCGAAGACTTGGAAAATCTCTTGCTAAGCGCAAGAGACACAAATGATCAGGTAGCGCCCGAGTCAAACAACACCAGAACTGGAATGCCGTTCACATGGAACGATCCTAAGTAGAGCACATATCAATAACACAATCACAACAAAAAGAGATTAGAGGGAAAGATTCATACCCGTCACCACACCAGGTGCAGCGCGTGCCTCCTCGGCTGTCAGCTAAAATGCTCGGCTCTGCACCACTGGAACCTCTATCTTGACCTTCCGGCCATCCGTAACATGCGTCGTCGCTGAGACCGGCGCTGTCGCTGGCACTGCTATCACTCTCGGGTAATTGGCCCTTTTATGGCCCCTCTAATTGCAATGGAAGCAAATCAGGTCTGTCATCTGTACCGCAGGGGCGGGGGCAGTACAATCCCTGCCAAAATGCCCCACCTTGCCACACTTATAGCAGCCCGAACCCGACCCAGTCCGACAAGCTCCCTCGTGTGACCGACCGCATTTCCCACAGCGGTCCCGTCCTGTCTGGCCTTTCGGCCTACCATCAGATCCCTTGGGCTTCTTCCCCGAAGCCCCAGTTGTCAGCCCCTCCACTGCCTTCCATTCTGGACGTGCTCCAGATCAGTCTCCCTCTCCCTAGCCCTGGCAATCATGGAATCCAAGGTAGGGCAAGCCGAAAAACTAACATGCTCCTGAATGTCAGCTCGTAGCATGTCGTGGTAGAGGGTCCTCCTCATATCCTCATCACCCGCATACTGGGGCACCAGCAATGCCCTCTCCCGGAACTTGGTGGTGATCTCCGCCACAGTCTCCGTAGTCTGCCTCATATCCAAAAACTCCCTGGGCAGCTGCTGAAGCTCCACAGCTGGTGTGAGCTCCGCCCTGAATCTGGTCACAAAGTTTGACCAAGTCATAGCCTCAAAAGCCGAGGTTCCCAATGAATCACCCACAGACTCCCACCAATCTCTAGCCCTGTCTTGCAAGCATCTTGTTGCATATCGCACCTTCGACCCCTCAGGGCAGAAGCTCGTCAGCTGCATAGACTCAATGTCTGCGATCCATCTCCTAGCAGCAACGGGGTCTTTCAACCCATGGAAATTCCCCGAAAGTCCTTAAAGGACAGTGCGCGCGCACCCACATGGCTAGACGCTGTACACTCCTGAATGATCGGAGTCGATCATCCATCAGCTCAACAATCCCCTCCTTGATCGACCCGAAGATGATAGGGGTCGAATCAAGGATGCCTCTCATGATCTCACACGCGATGAACTCGCGTAGCCCATCATGAACCTGCTCGGACCCCGAACCCGAGCTTGATCCTGATCCAGATCCGGAACCTCCTACTCCAAGTCGTGTGGTCACCATACTGAAGACACACGCATAAAAGTCAGGATCATACATATACTCGAGAGATCTAGCACACTCTCCATTGTTCCAGATTTCATCTAGGCCCTCCTTGATTCGAGTACGGGTCCTCTGCTTTCAGTAGTACAGGCCCATCCTACCTTCCACATCTACCCGTGCTTTCCTCAAGGATTGTTTCGACTTCACCAGGTCCCTTACCGATACCCCTTTCCACTAACCTCATCCTAGGCTTCCCTAGGGCACTCTCCGACCTACTCTTCGCCATCAGCAACACAGGAGCCCCTATCATTTCCCCCTAACTAACATGCAGGTACTGTTACATATCCGCTCCTTAGTTAGTTGGAAATAGCTAGAAATATTCCCATAGCACAAAGCAAGCAGCATTCGTGCATCGAGTAGCCAAATTATGCATAACCTATACAGGCCATCCTACTAGTGACTAAACAGCCCTAGCATACAACTCATACAAAAGGCATAGAAGGCATCCTCCTAGATCCTTAGCCCTAACTAGCATGTGATTATCAAAATCATATGTCAGGCACACAAGGCATCTTCCTAGATCCTTAGTCCTATTCTAGCATGCAATTTCGAATCAAGCCATATAGCATAACATAACTGATGGGTTTGAGCCATAAGAACTTTCCTACGTGCACATGCAAACCCTAATTGCTTGGATCTTGGTTTCTCTAATTGAACATGCATTGTATCCAAGACTATCAATACTAGATCTAATGTAAACAATTGAATCTAATCAAATGAATTAAGATCTAGAACAATACCTTGGATTACTTGCTTGATACTTCTTCTTCTTGGAGCTTAGAGTCACAATTGTCACTCCTCTAATGGCTTACAAACACCAACTAGCAAGAAGATGATTTGAGGGAGAGAGAGATGATAAAAATCGGCTCCAGGATTTCCACAAGGATTCGGTGGCCGATTTCTCCAACCCTAAGGGCCTATTTATACTATGAGCTCCTAGGGTTTCACCTAAAATCCTAATTGGATAACTTAGCCTCAAATCAATCCAAAGATCCTTCTAGATAAGGCCTTGGACGATTTTAAGGTTCCTAAACCCTAAATTTCGTCCACCCCCATATCCATAAGGATACATAGCCCAAAACACAACTATCACACATTTCACAGTTTATGCCCCTTTATTCAATTAATCTCTTTAAGTCACCAAATTAATTCTCAATTAACTTATAACTTATATTAATCAAATAACATTATTATTCCTTTAGTATATTATTCTCATAATATATTAACAATAATATCTCTTATCTCTTAACAAATCATCCTGTCAAGTTGCTATGGTGATGGCAACCCAAAACGACCATGCACAACCAGATCAAGTACTTACCAAATATAGTTACAGCCTTAGACACTAATCTAACAGTCTCCCACTTGGATAATTCTAGTAAATATATATGCAAACACAAACCGATTAGCAATCGTAGCTCTCAAAGACGCTGTCAAACTCTGATCTTATCAGTATCCTGTCCTTTAGATAAGGGATCGTACAGTCCTCTGTTTAGATATTATGCGGACAATATTATGGAACTTATTGTCCAACACTTGGTTTCTTGATCTCAGATTCATTTGACATAGAATTTAATTGAACACATCAATTCAGTCCTGACTAGGCCCGGCACATAAGTCAAATCAAATCATCAAGCGGCCGTGATATCGCTCTTATTCTCTTAGGATAAAAGTAACAGATAAACTTCGACTTATATGCATTTACTATTTACTAATCAACTATACACAACAATGCGTTTTATGACATCAATTTACTGATGCGGTTTTGCATTGTCAATGCACAACCAATTAATAAACAATAAACCATATATCTTGGTTTTAAGACCATATGATATTATCGTCTTGCGATCACTTGTGTCACATTCCATAAAGTGATTCCAGCAAGCGCGGGTTTATTCCAATGCTCAAAACTTGTTCATAAGCACTCATGAACGTTGTAGCAAACCTTTGTTATGTCTAATACCTTTTTAGACAATCTACACACCAATTCATGACAATCTTCATTCATACCTACTTCCAACATATGAACGATTGTGGACCATTCGAATAATTCGATTATTCTTAATAACTTAATTATTCAGGAAATCAAAACATGCAAAGTGAAACAATAGTTAAACAATTAACATACGTCAGTATCTTTACTTATAAATAATACTCTTTTATTTAATCATCAAATGTCAGTTACATTTGTCTATTACATGTTTCAAAACTATCTAATCTAAACTAATATCGTCTTTCAACCCAATGCTCCTAGCATGCTGCAAATGCTTAACCCTACTCAGTCCCTTCATAAGCGGATCTGCTGGGTTATCCTCCGACAATACCGTCTTTACTAAAAGGTGTCCTTCTTCTACTCGATGTCTAATAAAGTGATAGTTTCTGTCGATATGTCGAGATCTACCATGATCCCTCGGTTCCTTGGTCAAGGCAACAACTCCCTCATTATCACAGAAAATTTCCATAGGCTCCTTTATAGCAGGCACAAATCCAAGGTCACCAATGAAGTTATTCAACCACATCGCCTGCTTTGATGCTTCACTCGTTACAATGTACTCTGATTCGCACGTTGAATTAGCTACGGTTTCTTATTTGGAACTTTTCCAAGTCACTGCTCCTCCATTAAGGGTAAAGACCCAGCCCGACTACGAACGATAGTTGTCCCTGTCGGTCTGGAAGCTAGCGTCACTATACCCTCTCACCTTTAAGTCATCACTACCTCCGAGGACTAAGAACCATTCTTTGGTCCTCCAAAGGTACTTAAGTATATTCTTGACCGCAATCCAATGAGCTTTGCCCGGGTTCCCTTGATATCTACTGACCATGCTCAAAGCAAAGGCCACATCAGGGCGAGTACAAGTCATAGCGTACATGATTGAGCCAAGTGCAGAAACGTAGGGTACTCAGCTCATCTCAGCTATCTCGGCTTAGGTACTCGGACTTTGAGTCTTACTCAATTTGGCATTACTCTGTATCGGTAGTTCTCCCTTCTTCGAGTTCTCCATACTAAAACGTTTTAGTAACTTATCCAAGTAAGTATTCTGACTAAGTCCTATTAGTCTCTTACTTCGCTCTCTCACTATCCTTATTCCTAAAATATTGGAAGCCTCTCCGAGGTCCTTCATAGAGAAGCACTTCCCTAGCCAGGACTTAACCTCCTGCAAAGTCGGGACGTCGTTTCCTATGAGCAGTATGTCATCGACATACAAAACGAGGAAGCTAACTATACTCCCACTGGCCTTGACATATACACATGATTCACCTTTACTTCGTACAAATCCAAACTCTTTAACTTTCTCATCGAAGCAAAGGTTCCATCTATGACACGCTTGCTTAAATCCATAAATATACTTTTCAAGCTTGCACACTCTATTAGGATGCTTCGGATCAACAAAACCCTCTGGCCGAGCCAGGTAAACATCCTCAGCCAACTTCCCATTAAGGAAAGCGGTCTTGACATCCATCCGCCATATCTCATAATCATGAAATGCAACAATGGCTAGCATCACCCTAATAGATTTTATCTTAGCAACTGGTGAGAAGGTCTCATCGTAGTCAACTCCGGGACTTAGAGTAAAGCCCTTCGCCACTAGTCGTGCCGTATATGTGTGCACATTCCCATCCACGTCGGTCTTCTTCTTGAAGATCCATTTGCACCCAACCGTCTTACGTCTGGGCACATTGTCAACCAAATACGAAACTTGCTTGTCATACATGGACTGAATCTCGCTGTCCATCGCCTCTTTCCATTTTACAGCCTCTGGTCCTGCCACGGCTTCCTTATAGCTATCAGGTTCATCTAGATTTATTAGTGTACCATCACTAATATACGTGTCCCCTTCGGTAGTAATATGAAAACCATAAAACTGGGGTTGAACTCTAACTCTTTCGGAACGTCTAAGAGGTAAGGACTCGTCAATCGGTTCAACCGGAGTTTCCTCCTCGGGGTGAACACCAATTTAGAGGTTCCTTCATCACTCGATTCTTGAATCTCTTCAAGATCGATTTGCCTCCCACCATCTCCTTGGCTTATGAGTTCTCGCTCTCGGAAAACCCCTCTCCTCGCAACGAAGACAACATTGCCACTCGGTCTATAGAAGAGATATCCAAAGGATTTCTGCGGGTAGCCGATGAAAATACACCGCTCACTACGAGGTTCGAGCTTGTCGTGAGTTTCTCGTCTTACGAAAACCTCACAACCCCAAACCTTGATATGTGCCAATGAGGTAGCTTTCCCTGTCCACATCTCGTTAGGTGTTTTCGCAACCTTCGTAGGGACTCGGTTAAGAATATGGGCGGCAGTCTCTAAGGCATACCCCCAGAACAAGATAGGTAGTGAAGCACGACTCATCATAGAACGAACCATGTCTAACAGGGTTCGATTACACCTTTCTGCCACACCATTCAACTACGGTGTCCTAGGTGGCGTCAATTGCGAAACTATTCTGCATTCCTTGAGATAGTCATTGAATTCAAGACTTAGGTACTCTCCTCCTTGATCGGATCGAAGCATCTTGATTTTGTTGCCCAATTGATTCTCCACTTCATGTTTGAATTCTTTGAACTTTTCAAATGTTTCTGACTTGTGCTTGATTAAGTAAATATACCAATATCTACTATAATCATCGGTGAAAGTCACATAGAAGCGGTTCCCATCCTTTGTGGTGGATCTAAAGGGCCCAGACACGTCAGTATATATGAGATCCAATAAACCCTCACCCCTTTCACAAGTGCCAGTGAAGGGTGACTTGGTCATCTTTCCAAGTAAACAAGATTCGCACGTGTCATCATCCCTAAGGTCGAATGACTCCAACACTCCATCCTTTTAGAGTTGGGCTATGTGCTTCTTGTTGATGTGTCCAAGACGACAATGCCACAAGGATGCTCTATCCATACTATTGGAAGAATCCATACACAACACATCATTTCCTAGGTTATCTACAACCATAACAGTTTCATAAATTCCATTACAAGGCATTGCTTCAAAATATAAAACACAATTTAGATAAGCATAAATCGAACCATTCTCAGTATTAAACGAGTATCTAAGTACTTGTCTAAACAAACCATGAAAAGAAATGATGTTTCTTGCCATATCTGGCGAGTAGCAACAATTATTTAAATCTAAATTCAATCCATTACTAAGCACTAAAGAATACAATCAAATCTTGGTAACAGGCGCCGATCTTCTGTTCCCCATGATTATATTTATTCTTCCAAGCTCCACATCCATATTTCTTCCTAGTCCCTGCAAATAAGAACAAATGTGGTAACCACACCCTATATCAAGAACCAACGAAATTGCATGGGATGAATCATTAGATCTAATTATGTATATACCTGCAAAAGATGGCTTGATCTTTCCATCCTTGATCGCTTGCAGATATTCCGGGCAGCTTCTCTTCCAATGCCCTATTTTGTGGCAAAGATGGCACTCTGCCTCTTTTGGGTTAGGGTTGGGCTTAGAAGGATCAACCTTGGTCCCACTAGAAGAGGAACCATCTTGGGACTTTCCCTTGCGGTGGTTCTTCGAAGAAGCCTTCCTCTTCTTTCCCCTTCCCTGCCCAATAGCGAAAACAGGAGCAGCAGTTGGATTGGGAGTTGGTGCAATAGACTTGTCCTTTAGGTTGCTCTCAGCAGTCCTTAGGAGCCGTTGGAGTTTTCTTAGGGTGACCTCTTCCTTGTTCATGTGATAGGTCATCCTAAATTGGTTACAACATTAGGGCAAGGAGTGGACAACAATGTCGATAGCCAAATCTTCCCCAAAGTTGACATTCAACTTGCGAAGACGATCGACATACCTTTGCATCTTTTGCAAGTGAACGGTTAGAGACTCTCCACTTCCTATTTTAGCAGTGATCATATTCATTATGATCTCATAACGCTGTTGCCTCGCGCTTTGGTGGTATCACTCCATCAATTCCAGATGCATCTCATAAGGATACATGTCCTCATAGGACTTTTGGAATTCGGAGTTCATTGTGGCTATCATGATGCAATGCACTTTCGTTGCAACACGTTCATGTGTCTCAAACACAGCCATCTCTTCGGGTGTAGCAGTTTCTGGATTGATCTTCTCGAGCTTCTCATCGAGAACATACTCCTTGTCCTTGAAACGCGCAATCGTGCGAATGTATCTTATCCATTCGCTAAAGTTTGATGCATCGAAAGTCACCTTTTGACAATGGCTCATTAGCGTGAATGAGCTAGCAGCAGCCTTGTTTGCGTTAGACATCTACAAATAGAAAGGAACAAAGTTGATTAGAATTAAGTCCCTAATTAACACCCAAAATTAAAATTTAGGGCTAGGACCCAACAACATTATTTACACATTAGAAAAGGGATATCGTAATCCAACATGCAAATAATTTGGAGGTAAGTGAATGACGATTCACTAATTCTTCACCATGAAAAACATAATCTTTAAGTTTTAAATGTATTGAGAATTCCTAGATTTTGAGATTCATTGAACTTTTCAATGGCATGTTTAAATCTCAATATGCCCCTCTAGTTTGTGAGTAGGATACCGAGGATCACAAAGCGGGTGTGAATAACCATTCAAATCTACATGGTGCCTTCATTGTTACAATCACGTATTCGATGTGCCGGTAAACCACGCACGCTCCACCGAACTATGACAAACAATGAATCTATTTCAAGTAACTAAACTGTTTTATAAAATTCCCAATCTTAGTTACTTTAGGAAAAGTGAATTGATGCAATCCCATGAAATTACACTTTGCACCCTTATTTAGATGTTAGTGGAGCGTGTGTGGCTAACTGGCACACAAATTGGCTCTAAGCAAAGGTGGCCAAGGGTGATTCATTGTCAATAGCCAAATATTCCCCAAAGTTGACATTCAACTTGCAAAGACGATCGACATACCTTTGCATCTTTTGCAAGTGCACGGTTAGAGACTCTCCACTTCCTATTTTAGCAGTGATCATATTCATTATGATCTCATAACGCTCTTGCCTTGCGCTTTTGTGGTATCACTCCATCAATTCCAGATGCATCTCATAAGGATACATGTCCTCATAGGACTTTTGGAATTCGGAGTTCATTGTGGCTATCATGATGCAATGCACTTTCGTTGCATCACGTTCATGTGTCTCAAACACAGCCATCTCTTCGGGTGTAGCAGTTTCTGGATTGATCTTCTCGAGCTTCTCATCGAGAACATACTCCTTGTCCTTGTAACGCACAATCGTGCGAATGTATCTTATCCATTCGCTAAAGTTCGATGCATCGAAAGTCACCTTTTGACAATGGCTCATTAGCGTGAATGAGCTAGCAGCAGCCTTGTTTGCGTTAGACATCTACAAATAGAAAGGAACAAAGTTGATTAGAACTATGTCCCTAATTAACACCCAAAATTAAAATTTAGGGCTAGGACACAACAACATTATTTACACATTAGAAAAGGGATATCGTAATCCAACATGCAAATAATTTGGAGGTAAGTGAATGGCGATTCACTAATTCTACACCATGAAAAACATAATCTTTAAGTTTTAAATGTATTGAGAATTCCTAGATTTTGAGATTCATTGAACTTTTCAATGGCATGTTTAAATCTTGATATGCCCCTCTAGTTTGTGACTGGGATACCGAGGATCACAAAGCGGGTGTGAATAACCATTCAAATCTACATGGTGCCTTCATTGTTACAATCACGTATTCGATGTGCCGGTAAACCACGCACGCTCCACCGAACTATGACAAACAATGAATCACCCTTGGGCACCTTTGCTTAGAGCCAATTTGTGTGCCGGTTAGCCACACACGCTCCACTAACATCTAAATAAGGGTGCAAAGTGTAATTTCATGGGATTGCATCAATTCACTTTTCCTAAAGTAACTAAGATTGGGAATTTTATAAAACAGTTTAGTTACTTGAAATAGATTCATTATAATTATTAATGAGAAGAGGTTTGACCTATCCTACCCGTTCGGCTAACGACCCTCCACCAGTCAAGCAAACGGTGGGTGTGAGTGTACACCCGTTAAGCGTCATTTTATAGGCAGCAACCTTATACCCACCTTATAGATTGGCTTCGTGAATGAGGCCTACTAACAGTAAGACTAGCATCTTTAATTATACATATAAAAATATTAAACTTGTAATATTGTATTAGTATAGGTTGAATTTTAAACATGTAAAATTCTAGGGTTTGAAATTTAAATTATTCAAATTAAACTTTTAATTACAAAACTTAAATTTCAAAACTTGAGGAAAACTTTTAAACTTTTTTCAAAGCATAAGGATCAAATAGAAAATAATATAAATCAACTAATTAGATTATCTCAATCTGATCTTATTTAATATTACTTGCAAGACAATCCACCAATTCAATTCAAATAATCAATTGTTATCATATAAGGAAATTATTATTCAACTAATTGGTAATTATATTTTGATTGGTCAAGAATATATTCATATATATATGTTTAAAATCGGATTTTAATGACCCAAAATAGTTAAGGCAAGTTTCCTCAAGTAAAACAACAAGAAATCCCGATACTCCTTCTTTCTGACGCTCGAACTCGCCGCCTTCCCACTATGGACTCGCCGAGTTGGAGCTACTCGCCGAGTCCACAGTGGAACTCGCCGAATTCATCAAGCAGAATCAAAAAATTGAATTTATCAAGTAACAAGAAATCAACCAATGCATCAATTCAATAGAAATCAATGAAAGCTCTGATACCACTGATGGGTTTGAGCCATAAGAACTTTCCTATGTGCACATGCAAACCCTAATTGCTTGGATCTAGGTTTCTCTAATTGAACATGCATTGTATCCAAGACTTTCAATACTAGATCTAATGTAAACAATTGAATCTAATCATATGAATTAAGATCTAGAACAATACCTTGGATTACTTTCTTGATACTTCTTCTTCTTGGAGCTTAGAGTGACAATTGTCACTCCTCTAATGGATTACAAACACCAACTAGCAAGAAGATGATCTGAGGGAGAGAGATGATAAAAATAAGCTCTAGGGTTTCCAAAAAGATTCAGTGGCCGATTTCTCCAACCCTAAGGGCCTATTTATACTATGAGCTCCTAGGGTTTCAACTTAAACCCTAATTGGATAACTTAGCCTCAAAGCAATCCAAAGATCCTTCTAGATAAAGCCTTGGATGATTTTAAGGTTCCCAAATCCTAAATTTCGTCCACCCCCATATCCATAAGGATACATAACCCAAAACACAACTATCACACATTTGACAGTTTATGCCCTGTTATTCAATTAATCTCTTTAAGTCACCAAACTAATTCTCGATTAATTTATAACTTATATTAATCAAATAACATTATTATTCCTTTAATATATTATTCTCATAATATATTAACAATAATATCTCTTCTCTCTTAACAAATCATCCTGTCAAATTGCTATGGTGAAGGCAACCCAAAAGGACCATGCACAACCGGATCAAGTACTTACAAAATATAGTTACAGCCTTAGACACTAATCCAACAATAACATGTATGGGTATCTTGGGGAAAACTTACTTGAGCCCGACCGGTCGCATGCATCACACACCTTGTCTTTCGTAGGATCATTTCGTTTAGATTTTTAGAAAACCATTTTATTGTAAAAATCTTTTAGCCCCTCAGTTTGAGTCCAGACACCCCGAGGGCATGTCTGAATCCCTCAAACCAGGGCTCTGATACCAACTTGTAACGCCCCAAAATTCAAGACCAAAAATTTCATTTTTGATTAATTAATTCATAAAACATTCAATAGAAAACATTGTATAAATACGTCATCTCAAAACCAAGTATCATATTTGAAATCCACAACCATGAACAAATGTCTTATTAGAGTACAATCCCAGAAAACACCGTGCGGAAAATCATATGTATGTGTGTGATGCCATGCTACACCGCCGGCTCCTTCCCGTTAGATGAAGAGGTACCTGAAACCAAAAACTGAAACCGTAAGCACAAAGCTTAGTGAGTTCCCCCATCATACCACATACCATACAATACCATCGGTATCTTTCAACCAGTAATCATCATCCGTGTCTTTCAACTGGTAATCATCATCGGTATCTTTCAACCAATAATCGTCATTAGTATCTTTCAATCGGTAATCATCATCGGTATCTTTCAACCGGTAACTAGGGACTATTCCACCCCTTACCACTAGCATACAATAGCAAGATATAAGCACACATTCAGACATATCCGGGTACTGACCTACCCCTTGGTCCTAAGGACCACTATCAGCGAAACTATCCCTATCATGTAACATATCATACAAATGTAACTCATAACCAAACGCATACCAAACCAAGAAAAATTATCACAAAGATAATTATCGTATAAATAGTCCTCAATGGTGGGCCGGCATTGTGGCCTTAGACCCACCCCGACTAGAAGGTAACTCACCTCGTAGCTACTGAAATGTGCGGGAATCCCCTGGCTGCTGCTGCTACTGCTCCGGAAATCCTCCAGCTATAATTCCCACAAAACACTTACTCAGAAACTGACATCTACCCTTAGGGTAAAATGACCATTTTACCCCTTGACCAAGTCAAATTCAAAGTCAACTTCCAGTTGACCTGACTCACCAAGAGGGATCACCAGGGTTTCATTGATTTCGATCTCATCAAGAGGGATCACGAGGGCTTCATCGGATAAGCACTTTTTTAGATTAGAGACGTGGAAGACAGGATGGATGTTGCTAAGCTCTTGAGGTAGTCGGAGTTTGAAGGCTACAGGACCGATCCTAGCGAGGATCTCGAAAGGTCATACGTACCTTGGGTTAAGTTTTCCGTGCTTTCCAAAGCGTATCATACCTTTCCAGGGCGAGACCTTTAACAGGACACGATCTCCAACGTGGAATTCCAAAGGTTTCTGTCGTTTATCGGCGTAACTCTTTTGTCTGTTTCGTGAAGCTTTCAGTCGTTCTCGGATTTGAATGATCTTCTCGGTGGTTTAGCGGATGATTTCAGGACCAGTGAGAGCACTGTCGGGGACTCGACTCTTGGCTGGCTGCGTGTCCCCTACCTCGGCCCAGCACAGAGGGGATCTGTACTTGCGACCGTAGAGGGCTTCAAACAGGGTAGCATTGATGCTGGTATGGTAGCTGTTGTTATACGAGAACTCGATCAAGGGTAAATGGGTGTCCCACGACTTTCCAAAATCGATGACACATGCTCTCAGCATCTCTTCCAGGGTCTAGATAGTTCTCTCACTCTGTCCGTCTGTCTGAGGATGATAAGTTGTACTCATATCCAGCTTAGTTCCAAGAGCTTTCAGAAGGGACTGCCAAAACCTTGAGGTAAACCTTCTATCTCGATCGGATATACTGGACACAGGTACACTGTGCAGTCGGACTATCTCTTGGATGTAGATTCGCGGGAGTCTTTCCATCTTGAACGATTCTTTAATCGGAAGGAAGTGATCGGATTTTATCAATCGGTCAACAACTACCCAAATGGTATCGTACCCACTCGGAGATTTGGGTAACTTGGTGATGAAATCCATAGCAATCATCTCCCATTTCCACTAAGGTATCTCGAGCTGCTGGAGTAGACCCGAGGGCTTCTGATACTCGACCTTTACCTTGGCGCAAGTCAGACACTTGCCCATGAAGGTAGCGATTTCCGCTTTCATTTTTAGCCGCCAGTATTGCTTCTTGAGATCCAGATACATCTTATCCGAACCCGGGTGCACAAAGTATTTGGTCTTGTGAGCTTCGTTCATGACAACTTCCCTGAAACCTCCGAACTTTGGGGTCCAAATTCGATCCATGAAATAGTAGACTCCGTCACCTCTGATCTCAAGTTTCTTATCCATCCCCCTGAAGGTTTCATTCAACACGTTCTCTGGTTTAAGGGCTTCTAACTGGGCTTCTTGAATCTGTGAGGATAGGTAGGAATGGATGGTCATTGTCAGTGTCTTCTCTTTGCGGCTTGAACTCTCCTTTCGGCTAAGGGCATCAACCACCATATTGGCCTTGCCGGGATGGTAGCAGATTTCGCACTCATAATCGCTGAGCATCTCTACCCATCGCCGTTGTCTCATGTTTAAGTCTTTCTGATCGAATATATGTTGCAGGATCTTATGGTCAGTGAAGATTGTGCACTTGGTTCCGTAGAGATAAAGTCTCCAAATCTTCAGTGCGAAGACCACTGCTCCGAACTCCAAGTCGTGATTTGTATAATTGACTTCGTGTGCTTTTAGCTGTCTCGAGGCATAAGCGATAACCTTTCCTCTCTGCATAAGCACACATCCTAAGCCCTGATTGGACGCATCACAATAGACAAGGAAATCCTCCGTCCCTTCGGGCAGGGACAGGATAGGTGCGCTCCACAAGGGTCGCTTTAATGTTTGGAATGCGGTGTCCTGCTTTTCACTCCAACAAAAGGGTACACCTTTCTGTGTCAGAGTGGTTAAGGGTTTTGGTGATTCTGGAAAAAATCTGAATGAATCTACGATAATAGCCGGCGAGACCCAAGAATTGACGAATTTATGTGGGAGTCTTCGGTGCCGACCAATTCTCTATCGCCTTAATTTTGGACAGGTCCACATGTATACCCTCCTCGCTTACCACGTGACCAAGGAAAGTTACCTTCCGAATCCAGAATTCGCACTTGGAGAACTTCACGTACAACTTTTTCGATCTAAGAGTTTCCAACACTAATCTCAAGTCTTGTTTGTGATCTTCTTCGCTTCTGGAATAGACAAGTATGTCGTCAAAGAACACGATGCCGAATTTGTCCAGAAAGAGGCGACACACCCGGTTCATCAGGTCCATGAACACTGCTGGTGCGTTGGTTAGACCGAAGGGCATCACTACAAACTCGTAGTGTCCATATCGAGTCCTGAATGTTGTCTTGGAAATATCATTCTTGTGAACTCGAAGGTGATGGTACCCTGATGTAAGGTCTATCTTTGAGAAGTAGCCGGCTCCCTAAAGCTAATTGAAGAGGTCATCTATTCGAGGAAGAGGATAACGGTTTTTGACGGTCAACTTGTTCAGCTCACGGTAGTCTATACACATCCGAAAAGATCCATATTTCTTCTTTACAAACAATATCGGGGCACCCCAGGGTGAGGAACTCGGTTTGATGAACCCTTTGCTGAGTAGCTCATTGAGCTGGCTGGATAACTCCTGCATCTCTGCCGGAGCTAAGCGATATGGAGACTTAGCTACATGATTTGCTCTAGGAATTAGGTTGATGCGAAACTTGACTTGGCGTTCGGGAGGAATTCCTAGAAGTTCTTCGGGAAAGACATCAGGAAAGTTGCAGACTTCAGGGATGCTCTTGAGGTCTTTAACTTCCTGTTTCTCGTTGATTACTTGAGTTAGAAATGCGCAACACTCCTTTTGCAGAAGCTTTTGAGCTTTGATGTAGGATATGATGTGAGGATTGGAGCTAAGTTTATTGTCGTAGATCATGGGAATCTGGTCCGAGGGTAGATTGAGCCAGATGGCTTTTTCATAACAAAGGATATCAGCATGATTGGGGCTCAACCAATCTATACCAATGATAACATCGAAACTCTTTATGGAAACTGGCATTAGGTCGATAGGGAAAGAATGATCATTCAGGGTAAGGGTACAACCTATGAATATATCGTTAGCATTCTCTTTCTCACCGTTATCCATCTCGACGGTAAACGTTTCGATTAACGGTTAGGGATTAGGTTTAAGATGATGTTTGAATGAATGGCTAACAAAACTTCGTTCAACACCAGAATCGGAAAGGATACAAGCGTAAGAGTTGTCGAGAAGGAACGTACCCTAGACAACCGTGTTGGATAAGGTGTCTAAGTCCATAACTATTTCGGGCTTGTACTTGACCCGACCCGACATGGTCCATTTGGGTTGCATGGCACCATGCAATTGGATAGACTAAATGAGAGAAATAACACTTGGAGATTATTAATATATTATAAGTTCTAATATATTAATAATATTATTTGATTAGTTGATCAAAGAATTAATTTGGAATTAATTAAGTGGTCAAAGGATAACTAATTAAATATATGGGTTGATTATGTAAATCATCTATATCTTATATAGTGGGCTAAGAGGCTCCATGGATTATCAAGTTGGGTTCTACCCATAGGATGCTCCATGGATGCTCCATGGGAGTTACAAACCCATGGGTCATGGAAATGAAGAGTCATGACACATTAGGGTTTACATGGTGTAACCCTAGATGTGTCAACACTATATAAGAGACCCATTCTCCACAAAATTGGCTACACAAGTTGAACACTAAGAAACTAGAGGGCTTGGCCGATTTTGAGAAGTGTGTATTATCTCAAGAGTCTTTCCAAGAGCATTTGGTGTTGTGTGAAGCATTTGAGGCATCACACTTGGGGTGCTAGGCTCACAAGGTTTCAAGGAACACAAGCAACAACAAGGTAAGTTATTCTATCTATGATTCAAGTTAAAATTGTTCCCCATGTATGCTAGATAGGAATATAACCTTGGAATTAAACTTTGCATGATAATTAGACAAACATAGATCCAAGGTTATTAGGGTTGCATGTACACTTAGGAAGTGTTAGAATGCTCAAAACCCATCAGTGGTATCAGAGCCTAGGCTTGTTTGTTTGTTATTTGTGCTTAAAAGTTGAAGAAAGTCGAAAATTCTGCTGTCTGACTGATGGACTCGGCGAGTCCATGGGGAGGACTCATCGAGTTCATGTGTATCTTCAACCTACTCGGCGAGTAGGTTTATGCACTCGGCGAGTAGGGTTGACAGAGTGCAGAATTTCGACTTGAGTTGCTGGAAATGGATTAGAATCATTACCCTAAAATGTTTTGGTACCTGAAAACTTATTTTAGAAGGTGTAATGTCTTTTCTAACTCATTTTCAACAACTAGTTATCAAAATTACAAAGATTAATTGTGATTTTGAAAGTGTTCATATTCATATTCTTGTTCTTATGATGTTTAGATGATCATAGGAATTATTTGTAACCTATGTGGTAGATTAATTCATGATCATAATGTGTTTTAATGGAGTCCATAACTTGTCCTCAAGTTATGGAAAACCAAAAGACTCTTGGATTAAAAACCATTAAAAGAACACAAGAGTTAGAAAAAATGAAAAGTCCTCATTTTATTACTCTATTAAACTCATAAGTTACAAGAAATGAAAAGTTTTGAAAGATTACAAAACTTGCCCTCAAGTTTTGGAACAAGTAAAGTTAAGTTAAAACTTTAGTTCCAACCCCTAGAATTTTAAAAGTTAAAATTCAACCCTTATACTTATATTATTATGATTTAAATAATTATATATATATATATATATATGTATAAGAACAAAGTCGTCTTACCGCTAGTACGCCTCATTCACGAAGCCGGTCTATAAGGTGGGTATAAGGTTGTTGCCTATAAAATGGTGACTTAATGGGTGTCCGCTCTCACCCACCGCTTGCTTGATCGGTGAAGGGTTGTTAGCCGAACGGGTGAGACAAGGACTTACTAATTCTCATTCAAAGTATGATGAATATTATAAAGTAACTAAATGTTTTTATTAAATTCCCAATCTTAGTTACTTTAGGAAAAATGTGAATAAGGTGCTATTCCATGAAATTACACTTTACACTTTGATTAAGTCGTTGGTGGAGCGTGTGTGGTTAACCGGCACACTAACTTGGACTTAACAAGGTAGGTAAAGGGTGACTTAGGGTTTATTATAGTATCGATGGAGCGTGTGTGGTTAACCGGCACATCGATTGAGTGATAAAATTTAAGGGTACCAAGTGATTTGCATGGTTACTTCACACCTCGTTTTGTGATCCTCGGTATCCCAGTCACAAAACTTGGAGGGCACACTCGAGATTGAAACATGCCTTTGAAAAGTTCATTGAATCTCAAAGAATCTAGGAATTTCTAAGAACCATTCAAAAACCTAATACTAAAATATTGCGGTTTTCGTGGTGGAAATTGGTGAATCGTCATTCACCTACCTTTCAAATATGATATAGCTTAGATTACGGCATACCTCTTCTAAGTTATATTATATTGTGATTGGATCCTAGCCTTAATATTACATTTGGGTGTTTTATTAAGGACTCTCTTATCTAAACTAATCTTGTCCTCTTTTCTTCAGATGTCTTTTAACAATGCTTCTGGCTCTAATCCTAATGGCTCCTTTTCCCTTATGAACTTGTGTGGGAAAGTCACCTTTGATGGATCCAACTTTAATGAGTGGATCAGAAACATCAGGATGATTACCCGCTACGAGGACAAAGAATATGTCCTTGACAAGGAGCTTAAGGAGATTAATGAGTCCACTGCAACTCCTCAAGAGATCGCTGAATTACGGGCACATGAAAGGGATGCTACGAAAGTGGCTTGCATCATGATGGCCACGATGACAGCGGAACTCCAAAAGTCTTATGAGGATTTCTACCCTTATGACATGCACCAAGATTTGATGGAAAGATACCATCAAAGTGCAAGACAAGAGAGGTATGAAATCATCTGCTCCATGATAACAACCATGATGAAGGACGGGGAATCCGTCATGAGCCACATGCAGAAAATGCAAAGGTATGTGGATCGTTTGCTGAAGCTTAATGTGAACTTCCCGGAGGATCTTGCAATAGATATTATTTTGCATTCCTTACCATCGTGATATGATCAATTCCGCATGACATATCACATGAACAAGGAAGAAGTCACCCTCAGCAAACTTCAGGGACTTCTGAAGACCGCAGAAACAGGTCTTAAGGGGAAGTCGGTTGCTATCACTCCTACTCAAAACTCTACTCTGGTTTTGGCAATCGGGAAAAGTCGAGGGAGGAAGAGAAAGAGCTCTTCTAAGGGTACCAAGGCTCGGACCCTTGATGGCTCTTCTTCAAGTGGAACCAAGAAAGGTTTCATTACTCCTTCTTCTGACCCAAAAGAGGCTGAATGCTTCTATTGCCATGAAAAGGCTCATTAGAAGCGGAACTGCCCAAAATACCAGCAAGATGTGAAGGATGGGAAAGTTAAACCCAACCATGCAGGTATTTACACTATCATTTCTAATAACTCACCCCATTCTAATTCTTGGGTCCTTGATACCGGTTGTGGTATTCATATTTGTTGTGACTTGCAGGGACTAAGAAGAAGTGAGGATGTGAAGCAAGGAAGGATAAACTTGATCATGGGGAATAGGAAAGCTATACCTGTTACCAATATTGGAGTTTATACTTTATCGCTAAGTAGTGGGTTTAGTTTAGATTTGAATAAGTGTTATTCGCCAGGAATGGCAAGAAATATTATTTCCTTTCATGCTTTGTACAAACAAGGGTTTACCTTTTCATTTAATAATGAAGTTGGTTATATTGATGCTTTCTTTAATAATGTTCTTTATTTTAAAGCATTACCTTGTGATGGTGTGTATGAAGCTGTATCTGTTGTAGATAACTTAGGAAATAATGTTTTGTGCATTGATTCTACTAATAATAACTTGGATAAAGCATCTTTATGGCACTGTCGTCTTGGACATATAAGCAAGAAACGCATAGGCCAACTCCAAAAGGATGGAGTCTTGGAGTCGTTTGACCTAAAGTCAGATGATAGTTGCGAATCATGCTTACTTGGAAAAATGACAGAGTCACCCTTCACAGGTTCGTGTGAGAGGGGTGAAGGTTTGCTGGACCTTATACACACGGATGTGTGTGGACCATTCAAACATGCCACAAGGGATGCTAATCGTTATTATTTGACTTTTACTGATGATTATAGTAGATATGGATATGTCTACTTGATCAAGCATAAGTCAGAGACTTTCGAGAGGTTTAAGGAATTTAAACAGGAAGTCGAGAATCAATTGGGCAGGAACATTAAGATGCTCCGATCCGATCGTGGTGGTGAGTATCTTAGTTCAGAGTTCCTCGACTATCTAAGGGAATGTGGGATAGTTTCACAATTGACACCTCCCAGGACACCACAGTTGAATGGTGTGGCTGAGAGGCGTAATCGAACCTTGTTGGATATGGTTTGTTCCATGATGAGTCGAGCTTCGCTACCAATCTCATTCTGGGGGTATGCCTTAGAGACTGCCGCCCATATTCTTAATCTAGTCCCTACAAAGAAAGTTGCCAAAACTCCTCACGAGATGTGGACTGGTAAAGTACCTAAACTAGACCACATCAAGATTTGGGGTTGCGAGGCTTTCGTGAGACGCGAGACTCATGATAAGCTCGAACCTCGAAGCGAGAGGTGTATTTTCATCGGTTACCCACAACGATCCTTTGGTTACCTCTTCTACAGACCTAGTGACAATGTGGTTTTTGTAGCAAGAAGAGGAGTCTTTCGAGAAAGAGAGTTTATAAGCCAAGGAGACAGTGGGAGGCAAATTGATCTTGAAGAAATTCAAGAATCAAGCGGTGAAGGAACTTCAAACTCTAGCCCTCAACTTGAGGAGGAAACTCCTGTTGAGCAAATTGACAAATCTGTACCTCTGAGACGTTCCACGAAAGTTAGGAGTGCACCTGAGCATTACTATGGTTTCCATATTACTGCAGAAGGTGAGACACTTATTAGTGATGAGACACTAGTAAGTCAAGATGACCCTAACAGCTACAATGAAGCCATGGCAGGCCCCGAGTCTGCTAAATGGAAAGAGGCTATGGATAGCGAGATACAATCCATGTATGACAATCAAGTTTGGAACTTGGTTGAAAATGTACCAGGTCGTAAGACAGTAGGGTGCAAATGGGTCTTCAAGAAGAAGACCGACATGGATGGTAAAGTACACACTTATAAGGCTAGACTGGTTGCAAAGGGCTTCTCTCAAACTCCTGGAGTGGATTATGATGAGACCTTTACTCCAGTAGCCAAGATTAAGTCTATTCGGGTTCTGTTAGCCATAGCTGCATTTCATGATTATGAAATATGGCAGATGGATGTCAAAACCGCTTTCCTTAATGGGAAGTTGGCTGAAGATGTTTACATGAGTCAGCCAGAGGGTTTTGTCAGCAACGAGTACCCTAATAGAGTGTGTAAGCTTGAGAAATCCATTTATGGATTGAAGCAAGCACCTCGCAGATGGAATCTTTGCTTTGATGAAAAGGTCAAGGAATTTGGCTTTTCTAGGAGTGAAGATGAATCTTGTGTTTATGTCAAGGCTAGTGGGAGTATAGTTAGCTTTTTGGTATTGTATGTGGATGACATACTACTCATAGGAAACGACATTCCAACCCTGCAGGAAGTAAAATCCTGGCTTGGGAATTGTTTTGCTATGAAGGACCTTGGTGAAGCTGCCTATATTCTAGGGATAAGGATCTTGAGAGATCGGAGTAAAAGACTAATTGGACTTAGTCAGAGTACCTACTTGGATAAGGTGCTGAAGAGATTCAGCATGCAGGATTCCAAGAAAGGAGAGTTACCCATCCAGAGTAACACCAGATTGAGTAAGACACAAAGCCCTAGCACTGAGGCTGAGATAGCAGAAATGAGTCGAACACCTTACGCTTCGGCTGTAGGATCGATCATGTATGTTATGACGTGTACTCGACCCGATGTAGCGTTTGCCTTGAGCATGGTTAGCAGGCATCAGGCGAACCCTGGCAAGGCACACTGGACTGTGGTAAAGAATATCCTCAAGTACCTACGGAGGACTAAGGACTGGGTTCTTACCCTCGGTGGGAGTGATGACTTGAGAGTTGTAGGGTATAGTGATGCTAGCTTCCAGACTGATAGGGATAATTTCCGCTCTCAGTCGGGCTGGGTCTTTACCCTAAACGGAGGAGCAATTTCTTGGAAGAGTTCCAAGCAAGAGACAGTGGCAGATTCTACTTGTGAATCAGAGTATATTGCAGCTAGCGAAGCAGCAAAGGAAGCTATATGGCTGAAGAACTTCATTGGAGACCTTGGAGTTGTACCAGCTATTAAAGAGCCAATGGAAATTTTCTGTCATAGTGAAAGTGCTGTTGCCTTAGCCAAGGAACCAAGGGATCATGGGAGATCCAGACACATCGACAGAAAATACCATTTCATTAGACATCGGATCGAAGAAGGACACCTCGTGGCAAAGAGGGTATCATCAGATGAGAATCCAGCAGATCCCCTCACAAAGGGACTGTCTCGGGTTAAGCATCTACAGCATGCTCGGAGCATAGGGCTGAAGGATGATATTAGATTTAGTAGTTAGATAGTCTCGAAATTTGTAAAGTGTAATTGACATTTGATGATGAATAAAAAGTATTTTATTTATGAGTAAAGTGTTACTATCTCTTGTCGATCGTTTACTATATTTCTTTTGCATGTTTTGACTTCCAGAATAATTTTGTTTGGTACAACATATTATTCAAACCTCCACAGTCGGTCATATGTTGGAAGTAGATATGAATCAAGACTGTCATGTTTGGTTGTAGAGGTCTTGGACAAGGCTACAACAATCATGAGTGCTCATAAGTTCTGAGCATTGGACTCAACCCACGCTCACTGGAATCACTTCATGGAATTCTATCTCGAGTGATCGTGAGACGGTAATATCGTATAAGTCTTCAAACCTAGAGATATGATTTGTTACTTACAAATTGGTTATGCATTGACTGTACGAAACCGCATTGGTAACTCGATGTTATAAAACGTACTTTTGTGTGTAATTCAATGAGTGGTAGAACAAACATATGAGTCGAAGTTTATCTGTTCCTTCTTGGATTAGAAGCTGATATCTGGGCCCCTCGATGATTTTGTTTTGGCCCATGTACCGGGCCCGGTCAGAACTAAGTTGATGTGTTCAATTAAGTTCTATGTCAAACAAATCGGAAATCGGGAAACAAATGTTGGACAATAAGCAAGATTATGTTCCATGTATTTGTCCGGCTGATATCTAGAACGGAGGATTATATGATCACTTGTCTTAAATGGCGTACCATCATCTTCTCAGTTCCAAGAGACCTTGAAAGAGCTACGATTGTCGGTCGGTTCCTGAAGTACTAGAGATATACTTATTAGACTTATCCAAGTGGGAGACTGTTGGATAAGGTGTCTAAGTCCATAACTATTTCGGGCTTGTACTTGACCCGACCCGGCATGGTCCATTTGGGTTACATGGCACCATGCAATTGGATAGACTAAATGAGAGAAATAACACTTGGAGATTATTAATATATTATAAGTTCTAATATATTAATAATATTATTTGATTAGTTGATCAAAGAATTAATTTGGAATTAATTAAGTGGTCAAAGGATAACTAATTAAATATATGGGTTGATTATGTAAATCATCTATATCTTATATAGTGGGCTAAGAGGCTCCATGGATTATCAAGTTGGGTTCTACCCATAGGATGCTCCATGGATGCTCCATGGGAGTTACAAACCCATGGGTCATGGAAATGAAGAGTCATGACACATTAGGGTTTACATGGTGTAACCCTAGATGTGTCAACACTATATAAGAGACCCATTCTCCACAAAATTGGCTACACAAGTTGAACACTAAGAAACTAGAGGGCTTGGCCGATTTTGAGAAGTGTGTATTATCTCAGGAGTCTTTCCAAGAGCATTTGGTGTTGTGTGAAGCATTTGAGGCATCACACTTGGGGTGCTAGGCTCACAAGGTTTCAAGGAACACAAGCAACAACAAGGTAAGTTATTCTATCTATGATTCAAGTTAAAATTGTTCCCCATGTATGCTAGATAGGAATATAACCTTGGAATTAAACTTTGCATGATAATTAGACAAACATAGATCCAAGGTTATTAGGGTTGCATGTACACTTAGGAAGTGTTAGAATGCTCAAAACCCATCAAACCGTGGGATAGGCGACTGCCTCATCTTGTCCCATAGTTAGAACTCTCCCGGTGTTGCCAGTTGTTGCTGCCTTGGGGCAGTTTCGCTTGAAATGCCCGACTTCACCGCAACCGTAGCAGGCCTGATCCAGAAGCTTGATTGGTTGGTTGGGCTGGGTTTCTGTAGTTTTGCGCAAGGTGACCTTTCTTGCCACATTTGTTGCAGAGTTTTTCATGACAAGGACCGGGAGTACGATGGTGGTAACTGCACTTGTCGCACCAGGGGAGGGTACCAGTGTATCCACTGGTAGGAGCTTAAGTTGTAGGAGCGGCGACAGGAGTTGTAGCAGCGTGAACCACCACAGTTTGCTGTTTCTTCAAGGATCCTTGCGAACTCTGACCCTTTCGTTTGTTCCAGAATTTTTTTCTATTTTCACCGCTCCCTTTAGCATGTTTTGGAGCGGTGGCCACTTCCTCAAGATCATCTCCATGGTAGATCATCTCCATACTCCCATAGTATTTTATGTTTCACTACGATAAGGACTCATTGTTTGGATATAAGGTAAGTTTTAGGACTGCTGCACACCAAAGTCACTCCCAAGCACATGTTGGTCGTGTCTCGAATGAATATAACTTCCCAGGTTTAACTGCAGTGCCCAACACCCAATTACTTATATTTTGTTCTACTCGTGGTTACAGTTTCTGATATTTAGGTATTCTTGTATACTTTTTGAAAAATACTTGTATTTTAAAGTATACTTTTAGTTCAGAGCACTTCGTCCCCTTAATGTTTATAGTTATATACCATGTAAGGTTCGGTATACTTAGTTCACTATAAAAAAGGGCTCTGATACCAATCTGTCACACGCCGAATCGATGGTGGAAATCTTCTGGGGCGGAGGACGTCATGTAAAGTATCACAACCAATGTACATAGTAAGCATAGTAAACACAACCATTACATTACATAGAAATATTTACATT
Source organism: Lactuca sativa (assembly GCF_002870075.4). NCBI lineage: Eukaryota > Viridiplantae > Streptophyta > Magnoliopsida > Asterales > Asteraceae > Lactuca > Lactuca sativa. The sequence continues at coordinate 182,384,068 of NC_056626.2, read as the reverse complement.
TGTTTGAAAGCAAGGTAATACATGTTTTATAGATACAACAGTATAACAAAAGTAAAGATGAGACTTCTATACGCTCCATCTTCTCCAAAAGAAAGCGGGATACCTGTCTAACGAGAACCTAAGAATACAAACAGTTTTAAAAATATCAGCATAAAGTTGGTGAGTTCATAAGCATGTTTTGTAAGGAAAACCGGTTATTTAATCTCGTGATAAATATTTCATATCCTTCGTTATAGATTGTTGTAACATCGAAAACCATTGTTCCTGAGTTATAAAATACATATGCATGTTTTCCCAGAAAATCCCATATCTTCTAACATGTAAGTCGATTTCAATAAGATAAGAAAAACCCTGACTAATCACCAGTAGGTTAAGAGAAATTATAAGTTATGATCCTGGAATTACCCTCCAGCACGAAAGTAGGTAGTTTTAATACATAAAAGTATAGATTAAGATCCCTAGAATACCCTCCAGTACGAAAGTAGGTAGTTTGAATACATAAAACTAAAGAAGAAACAAAGAAATCCGTGAATAAAGTTAATTAGTTTAATACGTATTGTGAGTCGTATAACCATACTGATTTGACCCGTGACCTCCTTGACGTTCTTCAGGCGTCGATCGATTTCTAAAATTCTTCACCCCAGGCGTGCCCGCCTAACTGTAGCCAGCTGTTTAGGTGTGGGATTGTCATTCCCGAATAGATCTACACAAGCTAGTATTAAATAATTCACGGTACACTTAAATAATTCACGGTACACTTGGTCGTTATCGAGTTTCAAAATTGTTTGGAACAAAGTAGAGTATAAATAATTAAACACAAAGTAATTATTTATCATGATACTCTAGATTAAACATGGATAAACTAAATCGTACATAGTTTATATATTGACTTTGCATGAAATCTAAATCCGTGAAACAAGTAATAAAGATCCCAAATTATTCCCATAATAATTTGATCTGTTTGATAAGTTCCCACGCTGATTTGAAAGCTATGTAATCATATTCAGAAAACGTCCCTTATGCTCTGCATATTACAAAAGGGATAAAGTAACTAAAGTTTGTTAGAGATTCGTATAATTACATCAATTTTTAAGTTATGAAAACCTTTATGATTTGCTTGTATTCCCCCCCCCCCCCTGAAATCATGAAAAACTCGGAAAAAGTGTAGGGGTATGAACTCACAAGTTGAGGAATGTGTCGGGTAGGATGCTAAGTATCCGTTTAAGGATTGCACATGCACGAGGTTCCTATGTAACATAAAGAGATACATAATTGTATCTAATTAGACTTTGAACTACTAATTAAATAAGATATTACATTCCGAGGCGCGAAAACACTTTATTTCAAGTGTTAGGAATGATCCAGGTTGCATCTAAGGGGGTGTTTGGCTTGGATAGGGACTTTACTCTTCAATAGTAAACTCTTAGGGGAGATTATGGCCTATAGACCATATCCCCATGAGTTTAGGGTCGTAAACTCATGGGTGGTGTGTTCTTGGATGCTTAAAGGTCTTACAACACTTGGGAAATTAAGCTAGGTTCAATTCTAGGGCATAGGAAGTGACTAAGGCTCAATTTGATCACTTTGAGGAGTTCACGGCTGTAAATATAGAGTTTACGGCCGTAAATTCTTACTTGGCCCCTTTCTTTCATGATTTGGGGTCTCTAATGAAATAATACAAGGTTCTATGCATCAATCCAAGCCATAAAGGGAAGTTAGGGAACCATTTGACCTCTTTAAGGGAGTTTACTGCCAAGGAACCATTCCCTTGGGGGTTTACGGCTGTAATCTCTTTATGGTCATGTTTTGTTTCAAGTTTAAGGTCGCTACTTCAATGGTGGTTGACTCTAGACATTACCCCAAGCCATAGGAGGTGTTTAAGGGGAAATTTAACACCTTAAAAGGTGTTTACGGCCTAAGAATGAGTGTTTACGGTCCAAGAATGTTCTTGGGACATAAACTCATGTTTACTCCCCAAATGACAAGATCTTGGTGTTCTAAGTCCATTCATTAAAGCCCCTAAGTCATATCTAAGCACTAGGAGTGATTTGGGAGGGTTTTGGGGCTTCAAAACCCCATTTATGAGTGTTTACGGTTTTGGAATGTTCCAGGGCCATAACCACATGATTTTTATACATTTGGGTGATTTAAACACGAATTTGTATGCTAATCAAGCTAAGAAATAAGCTAGGATAGATTACTTACAAGATGTGATCCTGAAAGAGGTAATTTTTGGATCAAGATTGGCTTGAAGAGAGAGAGTAAAGAGAGAGTGGAAAAGCTTCAAATGAAGTCCACTCAACCTTATATAGGGTTTGAGTTTGTGGCCCGGTGGAAATCTACCCAATACCGACGTTAAACGGGGTTTATGGTCGTACCCGATTAAGTATTCGTAACCCGACGTGGTCGTGAATTAGAAACTTTTAAAAAGAATGACAAGGGTGTTTCAAAGCGTTTGGAAACTCATAAAGTCATAATAAAAGTCTCAATTTAAATAACCTAAAACAAAATTTTAACGGAACAATTCGATAAAAACGAGTTTTATTGAAGGAAAACGGGTTACAATGACGGAATAAATTTCAGGTTGTCACAGATGGAGACCTCGAAACCTCCCAATTCATCACGGCCTCTACTTTGGCCAGATCTACCGAAATCCCGCTATGGATAACAAGGTGCCCAACAAACTACACCTCGCACAAGCAGAACTCACCCTTGGAGAAATTAGCATACAAGTTCTCCCTCCTCAAAGTCTCCAGAACCTCCCGCAGATGCTCCTCATGCTGATCCCGCATCTTGGAATAAACCAAGATGTCATCAATAAATACTATCATAGACCGATCCAACATCGGTCTGCACACATGGTTCATGACGTCCATGAACACGGAAGGAGCATTGGTGAGCCCGAAAGGCATCACCACAAACTCATAATTGCCATAACGCGTCCGAAATGCAGTCTTCTGCACATCCTCCTCTCTGACCCACATCTAATGATACCCTGAACGCAAATCAATCTTCGAGAACCAAGATGCTCCATGTAGCTGGTCAAAGAGGTCATCAATCCTTGGGAGTGGGTAGCGGTTCTTCACTGTTACCTTGTTCAGCTCCCGATAATCTATACACATCCGATGCGACTCATCCTTTTTCCTCACAAACAGAATCGAGGCTCCCCAAGGTGAACTGCATGGTCTAATGAAACCCTTGTCTAACAGCTCCTGCAGCTATGTAGACAACTCCTGCATCTCAGGAGGAGCCAACTGATACGGTGCCTTGGCTATCGGAGCCGCACTATGAACTAAGTCGATCTTGAATTTGACATGTCGTTCCAGAGGTATCCCAGACAACTCCTCGGGGAATACGTCGACAAACTCCCGCACCACATGTACATTGTCCACCGTCGCCCTACCCGTTTCCCGGGTATCCAAAACATACGCAACATAACCTGCATAACCCTGCTCAAGGTAACGCCTAGCTCTCGCTGCTGAACATAAGGTTGGTCCTCGCTTTGGCCTCTCGCCCTGAATCACCAGCTCTCCCCCACTTGGGGTCCTGACCCGCACCAACTGCTGCGCGTAGTCGATCACTGCCCCATTAGGGCTGAGCCAATCCATGCCTATAATTACCTTGTTCCAACGCAATGGAATGGGAACCAAGTCTACCAAGTAGCACTCCACAAATAACCTCTGCACACAATCTCGATATACCGTCGATGCCCGCACCGAACGGTCCTCTGCAATCTCTACTTATAGAGGGCAATCCAACATGCCCGAAGACTCCAAAAATCTCTTGCTAAGCGCAAGAGACACAAATGATTGGGTAGCGCCCAAGTCAAACAACACCATAACTGGAATGTCGTTCACATGGAACGATCCAAAACAGAGCACATATCAATAACACAATCACAACAAAAAGAGATCATAGGGAAAGAATCATACCCGTCACCACATCAGGTGCAGCGCGTGCCTCCTCGGCTGTTAGCTAAAATGCTCGGCTCCGCACTACTAGAACCTCTGTCTTAACCTTCTCGCCATTCGTAACCCCCGTCGTCACTGAGACCGGCGCTGCCGCTGGCACTGCTGTCAATCTCGGGCAATTGGCCCTTTTGTGGCCACTCTGATTGCAATGGAAGCGAATCAGGTCCGTCATCTATACCACAGGGGCAGGGGCAGTATAATCTCTACCAAAATGGCCCACCTTGCCACACTTATAGCAGCCTGTGTTGGATTAATGTCTAGGTCCATAACTATAATTGGTAAGACTTGACCCCACCCGGCATGGTCCATTTGGGATGCATGGCATCATACACTTGGATAGACTATAATGAGAGAAATAAAACTTAAGGTTGATTAATATATTATAAGTTCTAATATATTAATAGGATTATTTAATTAGTATTGATCAAGAATTAATTTAGACTTAATTAAGTAATCAAAAGAAGAATAATTAAATATATGGGTTGATTGTGTAAATCATCCATAATTGTATAGTGGACTAATGCTCCATGGATAATAAAGTTGGGCTAAAACCCATAGGATGCTCCATGGATGCTCCACGGTGTATTTGAACCCATGTATCCAAGGAAATGGAAGGCCATGACAATTAGGGTCTACCCTAATTGTAACAACTATATAAGATCATATTCTTTGGGAAAAATCGGCCACTATGAAGAATAAGAAAGGGCTAGCCGATTTTATGAGTGTTCAAGTGTCTCTCAAGTTATTCCAAGTGTATTTGGTGTTGTGTGAACCATTTGAGGTGTCACAGTTGAGGCACTAGGCACTCAAGCTTCATGAAGACATTCTACATCAAAGAGGTATGTATTCTATCTTGTTATATTCATTATTTTGTATACTAGATTAGGATAATACCTTGGATACTCATAATTGCATGTATAATAGAGAAAACATAGATCCAAGATATTTAGGGTTGCATGTACACTTAGGAGTGTTAGAATTCTCATAACCCAACAGTGGTATCAGAGCCTAGGCTTTTTTCTTGTTATACTTGCAAAAGTAGCTGGAAAAATTGAGTTTTGATGCTGTCTGCATAGCAGACTTGCTGAGTCCATGAATGGACTCGCCGAGTCAAAGGCAAAATGCATCCAACTCTCCGAGTTGGTTCGTGCACTCGACGATTTGGACCCCCTGACAACATATATTCGATTGTTTTGGCTGGAATTGGACTAGGAACATTACCCTAAGATGTTTTTGGACTTATAAACTTGCTTTTGATGTGGTAATGTTCATGCTAATCCAATTTCTAAGAAAATTGTCATAATTTCAAGATTTGTATTAGTTTGTATGTTCATGCTAATTTCTTGAAGATTAATTATTTGAATTATCTCGTTCTTAGATTAATAGAAAAGTTGTGTGAAATAGTTGATTTCAGTCCATTTTAATCTAAGTGTTCATTCCAAAGTGTGTTTTGTAACTTTTCCTCAAGTTATATGAAAAGTCACATTTAAGAATCATAAAACTCATAAAAGTTAGCAAAGGTTACAAAATGAAGAGTCTAGTTCTAATTAAATGGTTTTATAACTCCATATTTCATATTTTATAGCTTGGATTACGGCATCCTTCTTCCAAGTTATAAAATAGTTTGTAGGGTCCTAGCCTTAATATTTCATATTGGGGTTTATATTAAGGACTTCAGATCAACTATCTTGAATACCAACCAAAAGATGTCTAGTTCAAACATCTATGATCTTCCCAAATTTCTTGGAACTTCACTTTCTCCACCTCCTCCGATTATTCTCCCTAACCCACAAGTTCAAGGTCACTCAAGCCCTATTGGCAAGGCAAGGTCTAGGTGTGATCAAATCTTGGAGATGAAGTCACATATTGACAAGCTGGGAGAGTTGGGTGTCAAAGTCTTGAGAAAGTTGGATGTTCAATCACTTTCTAAGTCACATAGTGAGTTCCTTTGGGACCCCTATGAAACAGACTATGACAAGATCCTTAATGATCTTATCTATTTGATAAGATCAACTTCCTAAAAATTTATGGAAATTGACAATGATGACACTGGAAATCCAGAAAAAGCATTCTCTTCCCAATGGAAAGGGATTGGCCATAGTCAACTCAGTTGACCAAATCGTAAAGAGAAAAGCTAAGTCTGTGATAGTACCGGTACCATTACCAAAGGGTCCATATGTTTATATTTCCAAAGGAAGGGGCATTATTTGCGAAGCTGCCAAATTTTACCTAAGGATGTTAAAGTCAATAAGTTCGACTCTACTTCAGGTAAAGTCCACTATCTAACTCTGCTAAATTTCTATTCTAAGATTCTTGATAAATGATGTGACTGGGTCACATGTTGATGTTTTAAGAATCAAAGAAAAGTAAAGAAACTTAAAGAAAGAATATGCTGAATCTGATCGCGTAGATGGATTTCTATCGCATAGTTTGAAGATCGGATTCTTGAGCTACTTCTTAGGAGTTATGATATATTGCTTAGGAACAGATAACAACATAGTTTTCATGCTCTTTTGCATTGTAAGGATAGTTTTTCCGCAAAGTTTTTAAAATAAAAAGGAAAAATGATGATTTTATTTATTTTAAAATATCCTTACAATGGCATTTGAGGAAAAAATAATTGTTGCTTATATGATTCCATTAATAGCAAGAGTGGAAATATGAAATCGATTCTTTCATTTGTGGTGATGTCTAAATTTACCAAATAAAGGAAGATCCTCATCACCCAAGTTTCAATTGGACCGAACCTTGGAATCATGCAAGTTGTACAGCATGATGAATGAGAATTTTTCATCTTTGGAAAATTAAGACTAGTTCCTTGTTCACATGTATATGTGAAGTCAAGTGAAGGACTAAGAGATTGAATACACATTCTTGTGCACTGGTCAAGTCCACCACAAAATATCGATAAGATTATTCGTCATAATTTACTAAAGCTCAGTAAATATGGTTACACTTACAATCGGAAAAGGTTCCAATGTATGGCAGAGCGAATAAGAAGAATCAAATTAGGTAGAAGGATAAAAGTTTCTCAAATCTGAAAAGATGGGAGAGTACTTTAGCATCATGTTTTAAGACCATCTTAATGATGTTGAGACCTTATCGCAATTCATTATGTAAATGCATTCTGATAGCTAAGAAGAGGAGCTATGAATTGTTGAAGTGGTTAAATCAAGAAGATGAGTCATATTTCATTCCATAACAATTCTTAGAGTCATACTCCAAGATTGTAACTTGAGTGACATGTCTTAAAGAAGGTTTAAAAAACCACTTGTCAAATGTAAGAGTAAAAGTTTTCTACTCTTGGACATTTCAAATTGGTAAGTTGTGATGTTTTGGATAAAACAAAGACCAACTAAGGCTAATTATGATAAGTGTATGTGTTGATTAGAATCCACACTATCTCTTGAATATTTGGAAAGATAGTCTTATATGTCAAGAGGACAGTGGGAGTCTTAAAGATCCTGAAAAGAAGTTCAAGATCTAATCAAGAATAAAAACCTGTAGTTTAACACTAACACACGACGTGAGGTTTATAACCTATCATGTTGACATTTCTGTGCCCATTCCAGTTAAGTTGGCTATACATTTGACTTGTACATGTTCTCAATTGTTTGCATAGCTACTTGTAAGCAATGGCAGGCCCTTGAGCTACCAGGTCGCACGAACTAAAGATTGCACAAGTTCAATCCATGTGACTTAGGATGTGTCACTAACCTAGTCTTGTGATTATGGTTTTTACAAATTCACATGGATAGGAACACTTACACCATAAAATCTAAGTGTCATAAGCTTTATCTTCGATTCATGAAAATGATGGTAAGGAAACTCTTTCACTAAGTAGATTTTGATTAGATAGCAACTGTGGGAATGACAAAAGGTCAAAACATTATGATTACGGCATCCCTTTTCATAATTGTTTAGACACACCTGTGAGCTATCTAAGGTAAGGTGTATGATTTTGAAAAAGTTTTATCAAAGCAATCTAGTATCAGAAATCTGAACTTTGGTAACAAAGTCAATAAAGTATTGATTTCTAGAAGTCCAGCTGATTTCCGAGTACATGTCAAAGCTAGTGGGAGTAAAAGTGTTATTCTAATAATCATCATGTTAGTGGGAGCATGATAATTATGATAAAGGTTGCAAGTTAGCAATGTTAATTATAGAAAGAAAAAGTTTCAATTCATGAGTCTGCAGTGGTTGAAAAAGTTGTTTTGCTATAATTAAAGGAGAGGAAATTTTACTTCATTTCAATTCTAAAAGCTTAGATTGAGTTTTAATCAAATTTAGTCAAGAATATATATGAATGGCTCAACATAAGGATATTCTATATATGGGTTCATTATTTGCGTTCTAAAATTCGATTATGATTACGGCATCCCTTTTCATAATCTAAATTATGAGAACTTGGCAAATAGAAATGAAAATATTATAGCAAAAGACTGGTTTAGTCTTTATGTGAGACATCATGAATCACGTCCCATATGCTTCGGATATAGGATCGATTAGATGTGCTATATTCATCCTATCTAAAATTTTCCAAATGCCTGGGGCATTAAGAAGGGAAAAGGTCTAGAATTGGATATGACTAAAACAATTAAGCAATTGTCGAGGATAATCTAAGGTTTTCCAAATATTGGTTGCTTAGGGGTAGTTGGAAGTATAGTGTTAATTGTTGGAAGGACCATATTGACATATTCTGAAAAGAGGCAACTCTTGTTCAGAAGTGATAGTCAAAAAGGGAATGTGGAAACGATCCCATTGGTGGAAGTTGTTCAATAAGTCTGTATAAGATTAGGAAACTTAATACAAAAGGATGTTTCCAAGGAGTTGATCTCCTTTGGATTGCTCTGTAATGATTGTTGTCAAATCTTTTGACTTTGTGCATAATCATTACAAGAGAATCATTGCATATAAGTTGAGAATCTAACAGATTTAGGTAAAATGGAATGAATTTGGAATTCCTGCATTTGCCATAAGAATTCGGGAGTGTGAAATTAGAATCATTGAAAGTTTGGTAAATTGGTTTATTTCACAAAGTAAGGGTCATAGACAAACATAGTATGCATACTTGGTGTATGACATGACTAGTGTTTAGAAAACATAGTATACATGCTTGGAGCATGGGACATCTATTGATTTAAATTCAAGAATAAAGTTGATAGCTGAAACAGTATACAATGAATAATGTGCAATCATATGGTGATAAATAAAAGGTGTTTTATTTATATTCATAAGTTCTGAGACCATATTACATTCATTTATTCTTGTGTTTCACTTTGCATGTTTTGACTTCCATAATAACTAGGTTATTCTTCTGGAATGACTAAGTTATTCAAACCATCCACAGTCGGTCATATGTTGGAAGTAGATATGAATCAAGACTAACATGGGTTGGCTTGTAGAGGTCCAAGTTGGTGGACAAAGTTGTGCTACAACACTCATGAGTTCTCATAAGTTCTGAGTATTGGATTCAACCCGCGCTCATTTGAATCACTTCATGGATTTTATCATGAGTGATCATGAGACGATAATATCTTATATTCTTCAAACCTAGAGGTATGAGTTGTTACTATGAGTTGATAGTACATTGATTGCATGAAAACGCATTGGTAACTCAATGTTATAAAACGTGCCTTTGTGTATGATTTAACAAGTAGCAGAACAAGCCATATGAGTCGAAGTTTATCTATTCCTTTTACCTTCGGGATAAAAGCGATATATGTGGGCCCCTTGATGATTTAATGATGACACATGTGAGTGCTTGGCCAAGACATGACTGATTTGATTTGTTCAATCAGCCAGTCATCATGAATCGGAAATCGGGAAACAACAAATGGACAGAGAGAATGATTATAATCCATGTCTTAGTCCATATGATATCTAGAATGGAGGAATATATGATCACTTATCTAATGGACAAGCCATTAACAAAGGTCAGAGTTCATCGGCAAGGTCAGAGTTCGACGGAAGCTTTTGAGAGCTACGATTGCCAGTCGGTTCTTAAAGTTATACACAATATTATTTTTAGACTTATCCAAGTGGGAGACTGTTGGATTCATGTCTAAGTCCATAACTATAATTGGTAAGACTTGACCCGACCCGGCATGGTCCATTTGGGTTGCATGGCATCATGCACTTGGATAGACTATAATGAGAGAAATAACACTTAAGGTTGATTAATATATTATAAGTTCTAATATATTAATAGGATTATTTATTTAGTATTGATCAAGAATTAATTTAGAATTAATTAAGTGATCAAAAGAAGACTAATTAAATATATGGGTTGATTGTGTATATCATCCATACTTGTATAGTGGGCTAATGCTCCATGGATAATCAAGTTGGGCTAAAACCCATAGGATGGTCCATGGATGCTCCATGGTGTATTTGAACCCACGGATCCAAGGAAATTGAAGGCCATGACAAGTAGGGTTTACCCTAACTGTAACGACTATATAAGATCATATTCTTTGGGAAAAATCGGCCACTATGAAGAATCAGAAAGGGCTAGCCGATTTTAGGAGTGTTCAAGTTTCTCTCAAGTTATTCCAAGTGTATTTGGTGTTGTGTGAAGCATTTGAGGTGTCACACTTGAGGCACTAGGCACTCAAGCTTCATGAAGACATGCTACATCAAAGAGGTATGTATTCTATCTTGTTCTTTTCATTATTTTGTATGCTAGATTAGGATAATACCTTGGATGTCATCATGCACTTGGATAGACTATAATGAGAGAAATAACACTTAAGGTTGATTAATATATTATAAGTTCTAATATATTAATAGGATTATTTATTTAGTATTGATCAAGAATTAATTTAGAATTAATTAAGTGATCAAAAGAAGACTAATTAAATATATGGGTTGATTGTGTATATCATCCATACTTGTATAGTGGGCTAATGCTCCATGGATAATCAAGTTGGGCTAAAACCCATAGGATGGTCCATGGATGCTCCATGGTGTATTTGAACCCACGGATCCAAGGAAATTGAAGGCCATGACAAGTAGGGTTTACCCTAACTGTAACGACTATATAAGATCATATTCTTTGGGAAAAATCGGCCACTATGAAGAATCAGAAAGGGCTAGCCGATTTTAGGAGTGTTCAAGTTTCTCTCAAGTTATTCCAAGTGTATTTGGTGTTGTGTGAAGCATTTGAGGTGTCACACTTGAGGCACTAGGCACTCAAGCTTCATGAAGACATGCTACATCAAAGAGGTATGTATTCTATCTTGTTCTTTTCATTATTTTGTATGCTAGATTAGGATAATACCTTGGATGTTCATAATTGCATGTATAATAGAGAGAACATAGATCCAAGGTATTTAGGGTTGCATCTACACTTAAAAGTGTTAGAATTCTCATAACCCAACAGCCCAAACCCGACCCAGTGCGACAAGCTCCCTCATGTGACCGACCGCATTTCCCACAACGGTCCCGTCCTGTCTGGCCTTTCGGCCTACCATCAGATCCCTTGGGCTTCTTCCCCGAAGCCCCATTTGTCATCCCCTCCACTGCCTTCCTCTTCTGGATGTGCTCCAGATCAATCTCCCTCTCCCTAGCCCTGGCAATCATGGAATCCAAGGTAGGGCAAGCCGAAAAACTAACATTCTCCCGAATATCAGCTCGTAGCATGTTGTGGTAGCGGGTCCTCCTCATATCCTCATCACCCGCATACTGGGGCACCAGCAATGCCTTCTCCCGGAACTTGGCGGTGATCTCCGCCACAGTCTCCGTAGTCTGCCTCATATCCAAAAACTCCCTGGCAAGCCGCTGAAGCTCCACTACTGGCGTAAACTCCGCCCTGAATCTGGTCACAAATTCCGACCAAGTCGTAACCTTAACAGCCGAGGCTCCCAATGAATCACCCACAGACTCCCACCAATCTCTAGCCCTGTCTTGCAAGCATCCTGCTGCATATCTCACCTTCAACCCCTTAGGGCAGAAGCTCGTCAGCTGCGTAGACTCAATGTGTGCGATCCATCTCCTAGTAGCAATGGGGTCTTTCAGCCCATGGAAATCCGACGCACCACTTCCCCGAAAGTTCTTAAAGGACAGTGTACACGCACCCACTTGGCTAGACCGCATATCACTCCTGAATGATCGGAGACGATCCTCCACACTACAAGAAAACAGCCCTTTAATGACGCGCAAACAATGACACACGGTGATAGAGGACACGCATTTGTGCGTACCCTAAAAACTAGTGTCAGTTTTACAAAATTTGAAGGATAGAAGATACGCATTTATGCGTGCCCTAAAATTAGTGTTAGAAAAGAAAAAAAAAGAAATGCGGAGGGTGCCTTTCATAAAATGTGCGTCATCTAAATGTGTCGCTTTATAATTTTTAAGTGAAACACGCGTTTTAGGCGGGAAATGAAATCGACAAAAATTCCCCCCGGATATTGGATCCCAAAAATTAAACCCCCGCCTCTTCGACTTAGCAAGAAAAAGCCCTAGGGCCTTCATCTTAATCTTCAGCAGTGGGAATGCCAAGGTCAATTCTTTAGGGTTCAACAACAAATTCGTAAACATCAAACGTATACGATTCTGGATCTCGGCATGATGATGGCGCTTTGGAGCCGGCGACGTGAACATTATTTGTGAGAAAAGTTCATACAAAACTCAAGAATTTCTATGGTTTCGATTATTGAGTGAGGTACAAGGAGGTTTAATCATTTTGGACTTCTCTATGATCCATACTAAAAACTCAATCCACACTTCGAACTTCTCTAATTCTCTTTTCTTCCGCTCCCCAATCTCCGATCCCACTCCGATTGAGATCTTCAACAACTTTGAACTTCTCTATGATCCATCCAACCATTCCTTCGATCGTTCCTTCCTAGAGAAAAAACAGCATCTCTGTGAGTTTGCACCTTTATCTTTCTACGCATATTCACACATTTACACAACAATCGATTTCTAGGGTTTCTCGGACACTTTAATTTATGTTAGGGTTTTTTGTTCTTCATAAGGCAGTACATGTTAATGGTTTCCTTTACATTAATCAACATCTGGTTTTGTTTTTGGAACAGATAAGAAAGTATTTCCCAACTTCTACACCCTTGGATGGTATTCTACAGGCACCGATGCAGAAGAATCTGATATGCACATACACAAAGCTGTGAGCATTGTTTTTTTTTAATCTAACTTCAAAATGTGTGAAACAGTATTACATTCGATACATTTGTATAAGCTTAAAGGTTTAATTATCAAATTGTTCAATGATCTTTCCTTATGAGGAGCAGAGTGAATTCGTTAGTAAAAAGCTAATCTATTTAGTAGTTCTTTTTCCCTATTTTGCATACAAAACTAAATAACTTTTTGTAATTTATTTCTCTTAAAGTTGATTTTACACAGTATTAGTTATTATATGAGTTGCAGATTGTATTCTGTTACACAAATTGGTTGATAGTATCTTTGGTTTGTGAATTTGGCTTATGGTTTTGTTCAATAAACTGTTCTTTAACATGATAATGATGATTATCTTGTTACAGTTGATGGATATCTACGAAAGCCCTGTGTATGTTCTTTTGAACCCTTTGATCAATCATGCACAAAAGGATCTTCCAGTAAATATCTATGAAAATGGTATGCAACCTGACATTAATGCTTTATAATCTTCTTCTTTTGTGTAATTATTGATGAAATAATAATCGTTGATACATAATTTTTGTTTTATATGAATAATTATAATCACTACTCCTGAAGAGTTGCATGTGATTGATGGGATTACACAGCTTATTTTTGTACGCTCCAACTACACTATAGAGGTAAATTTAACTCATTTTAGTGGTAGGTTACCTGAAACCCAAAATCAAAAAAATCCAATTCTATAAACCGGACCGAGTGCCCTGTTGTCGACTTCTCTCTTTGCAGGTTCTACCACCACTACACGGCTACCTGCTTGAGCCTCATCCCCTAATTGGACTCACCGGATTGCTTGGGTTTTTTTGAACAACAGCACGTAGGTGGTGTTCTCTTTATTATCTGCTCCAGCGTGGTAAGTAAATTAGGGTTTTTTATTTCTCTGCTTTGTGCTTGTACTTAAAGGATCAATCTGGGTTTAAACCAAAGTGATTATTGACTTCTTCATATCTTTACGTTTTAAAATTAGGTTCTTGGGCTTATATGACAAACCTATGTTCCTTAGGCTTTAGGGTTTTGCCACTTATTAGCGACTTCGGTTCCTTTTATTTGCTACAGAAAGATGCTACGCATAGACAACGTTTTATTGCCGAGCTAAAATTCTTCATTGTCATTGGCGTATTAACAAACACTTGGTGTGCGTTCTTGATTATTGAATATATATTGGTATAATTGTTAAACCCCCAAACCCAGGAAAAACAAATGCAGTAGACTGTCAATTGTCAAATTTTTATAAAAAAACTCAGAAAGATATTATTCAAAGTAAACATGAAATATCACAGGTTGACTTGCCTAAAGTTAATCATATTAAACGATTTTCAGGAGAATGTTTGAGGAAGAACTAAACAAAGGAAATGGATACATAAAGGAACAGACTACTGATAAAGAGGCAGAAAGAAAACTGAAAAGAAAAAGATGTTTATTGAAGGAAGATGCTAAGGCTGATAAGCGTGGGGTATGCTATTTTAGCCGAATTCCTCCACGTATGGATCCTATAAAGCTTCATCAAATTTTTTCCCAATTTGGAGAGCTTGAAAGAATTTATCTTACACCTGAAGGTTACTCTTAATTTGTTAATTCTAATTATACAAGAATAATGAATAACTTGAGTCTCATAGTTTTTAAAAATGTCTACAGATCCTGCAGCTCATGTTCATTGTAAAAAAGATGGTGGCTATCGTGGCTAAGGATTCACAGAAGGGTATGTAGTATGTATAGTTGTTACTAGTATTTCTTAAGCCTTTATGCTTTAATGCCTACTTAACTCATAACATAGGATTTGGATTGTGTTTCTCTTGGCTTCATTAGAATATACTGACACTTAACTTCTGAGGAGCCGCAGGCAGCAAAAGTGACTTGCCAATTCCCTCAAACAAAACTAGTCAGAGACAACGCAGAAAACAAAAAGGTTGGACTCTCAAAAGATGTTTTGGCTTTAATGTCATTTTTTTCTTCAAAATTTCCATGGTTTTACTTAGAATAACACTTTATTTTCTATAAATAACAAAACAATGATATTTTTTTTAGCTTTAGTTGAGTTTTGTATTTACATGTAGTAAAAAAATTTCATATAACAATTCATTCCATTTCTAAATTTCTATATTTCAATTTTTTATTTTAGCTTTGGAATCAACTAGTCCCTTCTGATATGCAGGTAATTATTATAAAATTCAAAAAAATATAATTATTTCTTGTTTTGAGTCTGATTTTTCTAATATAAAATTGGTTGCAACAGATGTGATAGTGGATGGATTGCTTGCTACATCTTTAGGGATGTACAAACTGCCAGCCAGATTCATCTCTATAATTTATAAGACTACATTTATGGTCCTTGAGTTTAGCTTATTTTTCCAATTTTAGTCCACATAAGGTTTTCTGTAGTCATTTAGGTCCTCATTTTGCTTCACGAAGCTTAACGATTTTGGTCATTGCGCTAAGCCTCCAATTAATTACACGTATGCAAGAAAAGGGCAGAAAATGGTTGAAGGGTAATTTGGGAAAAGTCTTGTATTGGGTCTGTTTTTGTCAGTATAAGTAGTGGTGAGAACATTTTGTGGCATCTTTTTGTTGAATTGCCAGGGTAGGGTTGTATTTTTGGTATTATTATCTGAATTTTGAATCCATTGAAGTTGTAATTCTTCATTTGTTCTGAGTTTTCTGTTAAATGAAAAACAATTTACGCAATTAAGTTAAATAAAAAAATTAATTTGAAAAAGGTGGCTGCCATTTTACTTGTTCCATTAAGAAAGCAAAAAGCCAGGAGAAAACTGAGACAAAATTGCAAAAAAAAGAAAAAGCTAAACTCATGGAGCATATATATATATATATATATATATATATATATATATATATATATATATATATATATATATATATATTATGGTTAAGAGTTACTTTTCAGGTGGGGTGGATGGAGACTGCAGAAGAGATTGATGACCTTTTTATAGGTGATGTCGAGGTATGCAAAACAAAGGAAAAGTAATTGAGTTATAATTAGGAAAAAGGAAAGAAGGATAATACATATTACATCGATATTCTGTTGTGAATATATATGTGTGTAAGGTATGGAGAAGAGCATGTATAGGGAGGGGGCATGTGGATCCCACAGGGGGTGACTTTCCAGTAAAATGTTGGAGACCACAACTCACTTGCATTGCCGATAGTAAGACATTTAATCAAAATAATAATATAAAATACAAATTCATTTATTGGTTTCCATATGATTATGTTATTATGTATGTGAAACTACACCAATGGGTTAACAAAGGTTAATATAGTAATATATGTTATTTCATTTATTACCAACATTAGTTTAGAAAGGGTAATATAGTAATATATGTTATTATGTATGTGAAACTCCATCTAATTGCCCATCATACACTTTATATGCTGCCTTAGCTCCACTGAAGAAGGTGAAATCTAGTCGATTCTTGATATGTGTTGTGGAACAAAAGGTGGAAGCACCTGCATTGATTTTGCTGTCAATCTTGAAAATCTCCAACATTTTACTAAATCACTCAGTATTGTGTTTAACCAACATCTGTCTGATTATAGAAATTACAGTTCACTTTTTATTTTAATTGCATAGGGGAGAAAAACACATTGTACTTGGTGATGTTTCTGTTCTGGTGAGTTTAAATGATAAAATCTCATTTTTAGTGAACTTAAGGCCATATTTGTTTCTGTTGAGTCAAAGAGAATCTGTAATTTGTTATTTAGGTAAGGCATCCAAATATATTATTGTATCTCCATAGTACTGAGGCTGAGATATTTGATGGGTTGTAAAGGTTGTTATCTATATTGTCCCTGAACATGTTATGCCATTGGCAAAAAGATCAGGGAATTGGGATTAGAAGGTATACAAATGTACACATGCTCATTTTTCAAATGAATTCTTTGTTCGTTATTATTGTTATTTTTTGTACTCTCATGTCCTAATATTAGTTCATAATCACTCTTTTTAATTATTTTATGTTTCTATTATTCAAGCTTCCCAACTTAGTTTGGATTATCATATAATAGTGTTGTTGATGTTCTAATGTTATACTATTTTTTTGATACCAGGAATGAATATTATGCTTGGGGCCTGCATCGCATAGCTAAAGCTGTGAGCTTCCTTAATAATGATTGCAATCTTGTAAGTATTACCAGCATGTTTTTGATTGGATGTTGCATTTTTTTAATGTTTTTTGTATGTATTTGATTCAGGTGCACGGTAATGTTTGTTTGGAAAGTGAGGTGGCTACTCCAACTTTGGACTTGAAGTTGCATGCTTTTGATGCTCTTTCTGAGTTTGATGGGAACAATGAACTCTCTACTGGACCAATGCTAGTATGCCTCCTCAATTATATTGCCTTTCTGTAATGGAATCTTATATAACACTAATTTAATCCTGTCACACAACTTTTTTTTTTGGAAGAATGTAAGGCAAGTGGGTAGGGTTTTCCCTCCACATATGGCAAGCAAGTAATGTCCTATAATTCTATCAATATCTCATCTATACAACATTTCTTTGAAATATTTTTATGATTTTGTATGTGTCAGATTGGGTGTAAAGCATGTTAAGGGAATGTTGTAATATGGTCCACCTGGCACTGGGAAGACTCTAATGGCTCGCCAAATTGGAAAGATGTTAAATGGAAGAGACCCAAAGGTACTTTACTTTATGCATGTATTTACCATTTTTCTTACACTAAAAACATATTGGAAATAAAAAGATTATTAATTTGACTTCTTTATTTTGGTTGATTCCACAAATTAGATTGCCACAGGCTGCAAGAGATGTTGGAGCCCTTAAAGAAGCTAAGGATAAACTGGAGAAGTGACTTGAAGAGCTGACATGGAGATTAGACTTTGAAAAACATTTGAGGGTATATATTTTTATATTTCTTGTATCCAATTAGTTTGTAAATTTTTGTTACAACTTCTATTGATTTGTTTTATCTTTCCATCGAACGATTATTTGTATGATATTAAATTTTATGCAATGGATTATATTTTTTGTATATGATATTTTATTTTCTATTATGAGACATTAAATAAAAATTTAATTTGAAAATTAGTGAATCTATAAATAATATATTTTTTTAAGCATTTAAAATTATGATACGCAAAAATGAGTGTCATCTTCATTTATGACATGACCTTTCTTGACAGGGGCTTTCTTGATACGCATTGTGTGTCATTAACACGCGCGTCGTAAGTTTACGACATGCGAATGCGTGTCGTTTATCTTTATGACAAGGCCTTCCTTGATACGCATTGCGTGTCCTAAACGCGTGTCGTAATTGTGCGTCGTAAATGAGCGTCGTAAAGCGCGTCGTCTCTCTTTATGACAGGGCCTTCCTTGACGCGCATTTGCGCGTCGTCTGAGCCTTTTACGACGCGCAATGAGCGTCGTAAAAGGCTGTTTTTCTAGTAGTGCCATCAGCTCAATAATCCCCTCCTTGATCGAACCGAAGATGATAGGGGTCGACTCAAGGATGCCTCTCGTGATCTCACACGCGATAAACTTGCGTAGCCCGTCATCAACCTGCTCGGACCCCGAAACCGAGCCTGATCCTGATCTGGATCCGGAACCTCCTGCTCCAACACACTCTCCAAGGTTCCCGATTTCATCTAGGCCCTCCTTGATTTGAGTACGGGTCCTCTGCTTTCAGTAGTACGGGCCCATACTACCTTCCACATCTACTCGTGCTTTCCTCAAGGATTGTGTCGACTTCACCAGGTCCGCTACCGATACCCCTTTCCACTAACCTCATCCTAGGCTTCCCCAGGGCTCTCTCCGACCTACTCTTTGCCATCATCTGCATAAGATCCCCTACCATTTCCCCCTAACTAACTTGCAAGTACTATTACATATCCGCTCCTTAGTTAAATTGAAATAGCCAGAATCCCCATAGCACAAATCAAGCAGCATTCGTGCATTGAGTAACCAAATAAGACATTACCTATACAGGCCATCCTACTGCTGACTAAACAGCCCTAGCATACAACTCATACAATAGGCATAGAAGGCATCCTCCTAGATTCTTAGCCCTAACTAGCATGTGATTATCAGAATCATATGTCAGGCACACAAGGCATCTTCCTAGATCCTTAGTCCTATTCTAGCATGCAATTCCGAATCAAGCCATATAGCATAACATAACATGTATGGGTAGCTTGGGGAAAACTTACTTGAGCCCGACCGGTCGCATGCATCACACACCTTGTCTTTTGTAGGATCATTCCGTTTAGATTTTTAGAAAACCATTTTATTGTAAAAATCTTTGAGCCCCTCAGTATGAGTCCAGGCACCCCGAGGCCATGTCTGAATCCCTCAAACCAGGGCTCTAATACCAACTTGTAACGCCCCAAAATTCAAGCCCAAAAATTTCATTTTTGATTAATTAATTCATAAAACATTCATTAGAAAACATTGTATAAATACGTCAACTCAAAACCATGTATCATATTTGAAATCCACAACCATGAACAAATGTCTTATCAGAGTACAATCCCAGAAAACACCGTGCGGAAAATCATATGTATGTGTGTGATGCCATGCTACGCCGTCGGCTCCTTCCCCTTAGATGAAGAGGTACCTGAAACCAAAAACTGAAACCGTAAGCACAAAACTTAGTGAGTTCCCCCATCATACCACATACCATACAATACCATCGGTATCTTTCAACCGGTAATCATCATCCGTATCTTTCAACCGGTAATCATCATCGGTATCTTTCAACCGATAATCGTCATCGGTATCTTTCAACCGGTAACTGGGACTATTCCACCCCTTACCACTAGCATACAATAGCAAGATATAAGCACACATTCAGACATATCCGGGTACTAACCTACCCCTTGGTCCTAAGGACCACCATCAGGGAAAGTATCCCTATCATGTAACATATCATACAGATGTAACTCATAACCAAACGCATACCAAACAAGGAAAAATTATCACAAAGACAATTATCTTATAAATACTCCTTAAGGGTGGGCCGGCATTGTGGCTTTAAACCCACCCCTACTAGAAGGTAACTCACCTCGTAGCTGCTGAAATGTGCGGGAATCCCCACAAAACACTTACTCAGAAACTGACATCTACCCTTAGGGTAAAATGACCATTTTACCCCTTGAGCAGGTCAAAGTCAAAGTCAACTTCTAGTTGACCTGACTCACCAAGAGGGATCATGAGGGTTTCATTGATTTCGATCTCATCAAGAGGGATCACAAGGGTGTCATCGGATAAACGCTTTTTTAGATTAGTGACGTGGAAGACAGGATGGATGTTGCTAAGCTCTTGAGGTATTCGGAGTTTGTAGGCTACAGGACCGATCCTAGCGAGGATCTCGAAAGGTCATACGTACCTCGGGTTAAGTTTTCCGCGCTTTCCAAAGCGTATCATACCTTTCCAGGGCAAGACCTTTAACAGGACACGATCTCCAACGTGGAATTCCAAAGGTTTCCGTCATTTATCGGCGTAACTCTTTTGTCTGTTTCGTGAAGCTTTCAGTCGTTCTCAGATTTGAATGATCTTCTCGGTGGTTTCGCGGATGATTTCAGGACCAGTGAGAGCACTGTCGGGGACTCGACTCTTGGCTGGTTGCGTGTCCCCTACCTCGGCCCAGCACGGAGGGGATCTGTACTTGTGACCGTAGAGGGCTTCAAACGGGGTAGCATTGATGCTAGTGTGGTAGCTGTTGTTATACGAGAACTCGATCAAGGGTAAATGGGTGTCCCACGACCTTCCGAATTCGTTGACACATGCTCTCAGCATGTCTTCCAGGGTCTGGATAGTTCTCTCACTCTGTCCGTCTGTCTGAGGATGAAAAGTTGTACTCATATCTAGCTTACTATCAAGAGCTTTCTAGAGGGACTGCCAAAACCTTGAGGTAAACCTGCTATCCCGATCGGAGATAATGGAGACAGGTACACCGTGCAATCCGACTATCTCTTGGATGTAGATTCGCGTGATTCTTTAACGATTCTTTAATCGGAAAGAAGTGAGCGGATTTTGTCAATAGGTCGAAAACTACCCAAATGGTATCGTACCCACTCGGAGATTTGGGTAACTTGGTGATGAAATCCATAGCAATCATCTCCCATTTCTACTCAGGTATCTCGGGCTGCTGGAGCAGACCTGAGGGCTTCTGATACTTGACCTTTACGTTGGCGCAAGTCAGACACTTGCCCACGAAGGTAGCGATTTTGGCTTTCATGTTTGGCCACCAATATTGTTTCTTGAGATTCAGGTACATCTTATACGAACCCGGGTGCACAAAGTATTTGGTCCTGTGAGCTTTGTTCATGAAAACTTCCCTGAAACCTCCGAACTTTGGGGTCTAGATTCGATCCATGAAATAGTAGACTCCGTCACCTCTGATCTCAAGTTTCTTATCCATCCCCCTCAAGGTTTCATTAAACACGTTCTCTGGTTTTAGGGCTTCTAACTGGGCTTCTCGAATCTGTGCGGATAGGTGGGAATGGATGGTCATTATCAGTATCTTCACTTTGCGGCTTGAACTCTCCTTTCGGCTAAGGGCATCTGCCACCACATTGGCCTTGCCGGGATGGTAGCCGAATTCACAATCATAATCACTGAGCAACTCTACCCATCGCCGTTGTCTCCTGTTTAATTCTTTCTGATCGAATATATGTTGCAGGCTCTTATGGTCAGTGAAGATTGTACACTTGGTTCCGTAGATATAATGTCTCCAAATCTTTAGTGCGAAGACCACTGCTTCGAACTCCAAGTCGTGAGTTGTATAATTGACTTCGTGTGCTTTCAGCTGTCTTGAGGCATAAGCGATAACCTTTCCTCTCTCCATAAGCACACAGCCTAAGCCCTGATTGGACGCATCACAATAGACAATGAAATCCTCCGTCCTTTCGGGCAGGGACAGGATAGGTGCGCTGCACAAGGTTCGCTTTAACATTTGGAATGCAGTGTCCTGCTTTTCACTCCAATAAAAGGGTACACCTTTCTGTGTCAGAGTGGTTAAGGGTTTGGCGATTCTTGAAAAATTCTGAATGAATCTACGATAGCCGGCGAGATCCAAGAATTGACGGATTTCTGTGGGTGTCTTTGGTACCGACCAATTCTCTATCGCCTTAATTTTGGATAGGTCCACGTGTATACCCTCCTCGCTTACCACGTGACCAAGGAAAGTTACCTTCCGAATCCAAAATTCGCACTTGGAGAATTTTGCGTACAGCTTTTCCGATCTAAGAGTTTCCAACACTAATCTCAAGTGTTGTTTGTGATCTTCTTCGCTTCTTGAATAGACGAGTATGTCTTCAATGAACACGATGATGAATTTGTCCAGAAAGGGGCGACACACCCGGTTCATCAGGTCCATGAACACTGCTGGTGCGTTGGTTAGACCGAAGGGCATCACTACAAACTCGTAGTGTCCATATCGAGTCCTGAATGCTGTTTTGGAAACATCATTCTCGTGAACTCGAAGTTGATGGTACCCTGATCTAAGGTTTATCTTTAAGAAGTAGCTGGCTCCCTGAAGTTGATCAAAGAGGTCATCTATTTAAGGAAGAGGATAACGGTTTTTTACGGTCAACGTGTTCAGCTCACGGTAGTCTATACATATCCGAAAAGATCCATCTTCTTCTTTACAAACAATATTGGGGCTCCCCAGGGTGAGGAACTTGGTCTGATGAACCCTTTGCTGAGTAGCTCATTGAGCTGGTTGGATAACTCCTACATCTCTGCCGGAGCTAAGCGATACGAAGACTTGGCTACAGGATTTGCTCCGGGAATTAGGTCGATGCGAAACTCGACTTGGCGTTCGGGAGGAATTGCTAGAAGTTCTTCGGGAAAGATATCAGGAAAGTTGCAGACTTCGGGGATGCTCTCGAGGTCTTTAACTTCCTGTTTCTCGTTGATTACATGAGTTAGAAATGCGCAACACTCCTTTTGCATAAGCTTTTGAGCTTTGATGCAGGATATGATGCGAAGATTGGAGCTAAGTTTATCGTCGTAGATCATGAGTGTCTGGTCCGAGGGTAGATTGAGACGGATGGCTTTTTCGTAACAAAGGATATCAGCATGATTGGGGCTCAACCAATCCATACCAATGATAACATCGAAACTCTTTATGGAAACTGGCATTAGGTCGATAGGGAAAGAATGATCATTCAGGGTAAGGGTACAACCTATGCATATATCGTTAGCGTTCTCTTTCTCACTGTTAGCCATCTCGACGGTAAACGTTTCGATTAATGGTTGGGGATTAGGTTTAAGATGATGTTTGAATGAATGGCTAACAAAACTTCATTCAATAATAGAATCGAAAAGGATACAAGCGTAAGAGTTGTCGAGAAGGAACGTACCCGAGACAACGGTGGGATAGGCGACTGCCTCATCTTGTCCCATAGTTAGAACTTTCCCGGTGTTGCCAGTTGTTGCTGCCTTGGGGCAGTATCGCTTGAAATGCCCGACTTCATCGCAACCGTAGCAGGCCTGACCGACACCTGCTCCGGAAGCTTGATTGGTTGGTTATGTTGGGTTTCTGCAGTTTCGCGCAAGGTGACCTTTCTTGCCACAGTTGTTGCAGAGTTTTTCACGACAAGGCCCGGGAGTACGATGGTGGTAACTGCACTTGTGGCACCAGGGGAGGGTACCAGTGTATCCACTGGTAGGAGCTTGAGTTGTAGGAGCGGTGGCAGGAGTTGTAGCAGCGTGAACCGCCACAGTTTGCTGTTTCTTCGAGGATCCTTGCAAACCCTGACCCTTTCGTTTGTTCCAGAATTTTTTTTATTTTCACTGCTCCCTTTATCCGGTTCAGGAGCGGTGTCCACTTCCTCAAGATCATCTCCTTGGTCGATCAGGGTTTGTGCCAAGAATTTAGCGCTGTCGAATGTGTTTGGCTTCGCAGCCAAAACATTTCCTTTGGTTGGCTGGGTCAGCCCCCAAATGAATCTCTCAATCTTTTTACTTTCCGGGGTAAAAATTCCCAGACAAAGAAGCGCCAGGTCTTCGAATCTGGAGGTGTAAGCGGCGACATCGGAACCCTTCATCTTTAGGTTCCAGAGTTCGTGCTCTAGCTTCTGCATTTCGCCCCGCGGGCAGTATTCAGCAAGTAGAAGCTCCTTCATGCTCTCCTAACCGATTGCATTGGCTTCAGGCAGGGTTAAGGATTTGACTCGGCCATTCCACCAAGTCAAGGCTTTATTCTGTGAAAGTATAGGCGGCGAATTTCACCTTGTTAGTTTTAGAACAGGCACAGATTTCGAAAATACACTCGATCTTTTCAAACCATCGAGTAAGAGAAATAACACCTCCAGTGCCTTTGAAAGGTGTGGGTTTCACGTTCATAAAGTCTTTATAGGAACACTCCTTCTGGTGTCCCTGACTACCTTCCTAGTTTTGGGGCTGAGTACAAACTCCTAGCCTGCCTGAACCACCGGGGTTCATTTGTGACATGGCAGCAGCCACAGCAACAGTAACAGCTGCTTGAAACATGGCAAGATCAAATGGAGAGGGAGGTAGTGGAGGAGGAGGATTGTTATTCTTTGAGATGGGTCTTTTCCTTAGAGGCATCTTGATCTAAAATGATCAGGAAAGAGAGGATGGTAAGTCCTCTGGATAGAATCAAGAGATATGAAACAAGAGATATCTCATTACAGCAGATAAAGTGTTCTACTATGCGATAATATATAGGAAAGCTACCAAAGAAAGGAAAATTATCGCTAAGGGAAATGAGTAGCAACACTAGAACGAGGATTTCTATAACGAAGTTGACTCTAGAAAATACTGCCATACTATTTTATGTTTCACTGCGATAAGGACTCGTTGTTTGGATATTAGGTAAGTTTTAGGCCTGCTGCACACCACAGTCACTCTTAAGCACATGTTGGTCGTGTCTCGAATGAATATAGTTGATCAGACTATATTGAACCTAGACACGACTACATAACTACCCAGGTTTAACCGCAGTGCCCAACACCCAATTACTTATATTTTGTTCTACTCGTGGTTACGGTTTCTGACATTTAGGTATTCTTGTATACTTTTTGAAAAATACTTGTATTTTAAAGTATACTTTTAGTTCAAAGCACTTCAGCCCCTTAATGTTTATAGTTATATACCATGTAAGGTTCGGTATACTTAGTTCACTTTAAACAAGGGCTCTGATACCAATCTGTCACACCCCGAAACCGATGGCGGAAACGTTCCGGGGCGGAGAACGTCATGTAAAGTATCACAACCAATGTACATAGTAAGCATAGTAAACACAACCATTACATTACATAGAAATATTTACATTTGTTTGAAAGCAAGGTAATACATGTTTTATAGATACAACAGTATAACAAAAGTAAAGATGAGACTTCTATACGCTCCATCTTCTCCAAAAGAAAGCGGGATACCTGTCTAACGAGAACCTGAGAATACAAGCAGTTTTAAAAATATCAGCATAAAGCTGGTGAGTTCATAAGCATGTTTTGTAAGGAAAACCGGTTATTTAATCTCGTGATAAATATTTCATTTCTTTCGTTATAGATTGCTGTAACATCGAAAACCATTGTTACTGAGTTATAAAATACATATGCATGTTTTCCCAGAAAATCCCATATTTTAACATGTAAGTCGATTTCCATAAGATAAGAAAAACCCAGACTAATCACCAGTAGGTTAAAAAAACCATAAGTTATGATCCTGGAATTACCCTACAGCTAGCATGAAAGTAGGTAATTTTAATACATAAAACTATAGATTAAGATCCCTGGAATACCCTCCAGTAGGAAAGTAGGTAGTTTTAATACATAAAACTATAGAAGATAGAAAGAAATCCGTGAATAAAGTTAATTAGTTTAATACGTATTGTGAGTCGTATAACCATACTGATTTGACCCGTGACCTCCTTGACGTTCTTCAGGCGTCGATCGATTTCCAAAATTTGTCACCCCAGGCGTGCCCGCCTAACTGTAGCCAGCAGTTTAGGTGTGGGATTGTCAGTCCCGAATAGATCTATCCACAAATTTCATGCTTTCCCTCCAGGAGACTCTGGTTAGACTTCCGATGAGGATTTACTGGTACCCCGAAGGATATAACGAAGACGAGTCTCACAAGCTAGTATTAGATAATTCACGGTACACTTGGTCGTTATCGAGTTTCGAAATTGTTTGGAACAAAGTAG
Organism: Lactuca sativa; assembly: GCF_002870075.4. NCBI lineage: Eukaryota > Viridiplantae > Streptophyta > Magnoliopsida > Asterales > Asteraceae > Lactuca > Lactuca sativa. Next base: position 182,357,793 of record NC_056626.2, on the reverse strand, counting down.
AGTATAAATAATTAAACACAAAGTAATCATTTATCATGATACTCTAGATTAAACATGGATAAACTAAATCAGACATAGTTTATATATTGACTTTGCATGAAATCTGAAACCGTGAAACAAGTAATAAATATCCCAAATTATTCCCATAATAATTTGAATGGTTTGATATGTTCCCACGCTAATTTGAAAGCTATGTAATTATATTCAGAAAACGTCCCTTATGCTCCGCATATTACAAAAGGGATAAAGTAACTAAAGTTTGTCAGAGATTCGTATAATTACATCAGTTTATAAGTTACGGAAACCTTTATGATTTGCTTGTATTCCCCCCCCCCCCTGAAAACATGAAAAACTCAGAAAAAGTGTAGGGGTATGAACTCACCAGTCGAGGAATGTGCCGGGTACGATGCTAAGTATCAGTTTAAGGATTGCACACGCGCAAGGTTCCTATGTAACATAAAGAGATACATAATTGTATCTAATTAGACATTGAACTACTAATTAAATAAGATATTACATTCCGAGGCGCGAAAACACTTTATTTCAAGTGTTAAGAATGATCCGGGTTGCATCTAAGGGGGTGTATGGCTTGGATAGGGAGTTTACTCTTCAAGAGTAAACTCTTAGGGGAGATTACGGCCCATAGACCATATCCCCATGAGTTTACGGCCATAAACTCATGGGTGGTGTGTTCCTGGATGCTTAAAGGTCTTACAACACTTGGGAAATTAAGCTAGGTTTAATTCTAGGGCATAGGAAGTGACTAAGGCTCAATGAAAGAATACAAGGTTCTATGCATCAATCCCAACCATAAGGGGAAGTTAGGGCACCATTTGACCTCTTTAAGGGATTTTACGGCCAAGGAACCATTCCCTTGGGGGTTTACAGCCGTAATCTCTTTATGGTCATGTTTTCTTTCATGTTTAAGGTCCCTACTTCGATGGTGGTTGATTCTAGACATTACCCCAAGCCATAGGAGGTGTTTAAGGGGAAATTTAACACCTTAAAAGGTGTTTACGGCCTAAGAATGAGTGTTTATGATCCAAGAATGTGCTTGGGACGTAAACTCATTTTTACTCCCCAAATGACAAGATCTTGGTGTCCTAAGTCCATTCATGCAAGCCCTAAGTCATATCTAAGCAGTAGAAGTGATTTGGGAGGGTTTTGGGGCTTCAAAACCCCATTTATGGGTGTTTACGGTTTTGGAATGTTCCAGGGCAGTAAACACATGATTTTTATACATTTGGGTGATTTAAACACGAATTTCTATGCTAGTCAAGCTAAGCAATAAGCTAGGATAGATTACTTACAAGTTTGGATCTTGAAAGAGGTGATTTTTGGATCAAGATTGGCTTGAGGAGAGAGAGTAGAGAGAGAGAGTGGAAAAAATTCAAATGAAGTCCACTCACCCTTATATAGGGTTTGAGTTTGTGACCCGGTGGAAATCTATCCGATACCGACGTTAAACGGGGTTTATAGTCGTACCCGATTAAGTAATCGTAACCCGGAGTGGTCGTGAATTAGAAACTTTAATGACAAGGGTGTTTCAAAGCATTTGAACACTCATAAAGTCATAATAAAAGTCTCAATTTAAATAACCTAAACCAAAATGTTAACGGAACAATTCGATAAAGACAAGTTTTATTGACGGAATAAATTTCAGGTTGTCATAGATGGAGACCTCGGAACCTCCCAATTCATCACGGCCTCTACCTTGGTAGGATCTACCAAAATCCCGCTCTGGTTAACAAGGTGCCCAAGAAACTGCACCTTGTGCAACCAGAACTCACACTTAGAGAACTTAGCATACAGGTTCTCCCTCATCAAATTCCCCAGAACCTCCCGCAGATGCTCCTCATGCTGCTCCCGCGTCTTGGAATAAACCAAGATGTCATCAATAAATACTATCATAGACCGATCCAACATCGGTCTACACATGCGGTTCATGAGGTCCATGAACGCGACAGGAGCATTGGTGAGCCCGAAAGGCATCACCACAATCTCATAATGGCCATAACGTGTCCGAAACGTAGTCTTCTGCACATCCTCCTCTTTGACCCTCATCTGATGATACCCTGAACGCAAATCAATCTTCGAGAACCAAGATGCTCCTTGTAGCTGGTCAAAGAGGTCATCAATCCTCGGGAGTGGGTAGCGGTTCTTCACCGTTACCTTGTTCAGCTCCCGATAATCTATACACATCCGATGCGACCCGTCCTTCTTCCCCACAAACAAAATCGAGGCTCCCCAAGGTGAACTGCTCGGTCTAATGAAACCCTTGTCTAACAGCTCCTGCAGCTGTTTGGACAACTCATGCATCTCAGGAGGAGCCAACCGATACGGTGCCTTGGCTATCAGAGCTGCACCAGGAACTAGGTCGATCCTGAATTCCACCTGTCGTTCCGGAGGTATCCTAGGCAACTCCTCGGGGAATACGTCCGCAAACTCCCGTACCACAGGTACATCGTCCACTGTCGCCCTACCCGTTTCCCGGGTATCCAAAACATACGCAACATAACCTGCATAACCCTGCTGAAGGTAACGCCTAGCTCTCGCTTCTGAACATAATGCTGGTCCTCGTTGTGGCCTCTCGCCCTGAATCACCAGCTCTCCCCCACTTGGGGTCCTGACCCGCAGCAACTGTTGCGCGAAGTCGATCACTGCCCCATTAGGGCTGAGCCAATCCATGCCTATAATCACCTATTTCCCACGCAATGGAATGGGAACCAAGTCTACCAAGTAGCGCTCCTCAAATAGCCTCAACACAAAATCTCGAAATACCGTCGATGCCCGCACCGAACTGTTGTCTGCAATCTCTACTTCTAGAGGGCAATCCAACATGCCCGAAGACTCGGAAAATCTCTTGCTAAGCGCAAGAGACACAAATGATTGGGTAGCGCCCGAGTCAAACAACACCAGAATTGGAATGCCATTCACATGGAACGATCCTAAACAGAGCACATATCAATAACACAATCACAAACAAAAAGAGATCAGAGGGAAAGAATCATACCCGTCACCACATCAGGTGCAGCGTGTGCCTCCTCGGCTGTCAGCTAAAATGCTCAGCTCCACACCACAGGAACCTCTGTCTTGACCTTCCGGTCATCCGTAACCCACGTCGTCGCTGAGACCGGCGCTACCGCTGGCACTGCTGTCAATCTCGTGCAAATGGCCCTTTTGTGGCCCCTCTGATTGCAATGGAAGCAAATCAGGTCTGTCATTTGTACCGTAGGGGCAGGGGCAGTACAATCCCTGCCAAAATGCCCCACCTTGCCACACTGATAGCAGCTCAAACCTGCCCCAGTGTGACAAGCTCCCTCGTGTGACCGACCGCATTTCCCACAACGGTCCCGTCCTGTCTGGCCTTTCGGCTTACCATCAGATCCCTTGGGCTTCTTCCCCAAAGTCCCAGTTGTCAGCCCCTCCACTGCCTTCCTCTTCTAGACATGCTCCAGATCAATCTCCCTCTCCCTAGCCCTGGCAATCATGGAATCCAAGGTAGGGCAAGTTGAAAAACTAACATGCTCCTGAATGTCAGCTCGTAGCATGTCGTGGTAGCGGGTCCTCCTCATATCCTCATCACCCGCATACTGGGGCACCAGCAATGCCCTCTCCCGGAACTTGGCGGTGATCTCCGCCACAGTCTTCGTAGTCTACCTCATATCCAAAAACTCCCTGGCCAGCCGCTGAAGCTCCACAGCTGGCGTAAACTCCGCCCTGAATCTGGTCACAAAGTTCGACCAAGTCATAGCCTCAACAGCCGAGTCTCCCAATGAATCACCCACAGACTCCCACCAATCTCTAGCCCTGTCTCGCAAGTATCCTGCTGCATATCGCACCTTCAACCCCTCAGGGAAGAAGCTCGTCAGCTATGCAGACTCAATGTCTGTGATCCATCTCCTAGCAGCAATGGGGTCTTTCACCCCATGGAAATCCAGCGCACCACTTCCCCGAAAGTCCTTAAAGGACAGTGTGCGCGTACCCACCTGGCTAGACACCATATCACTCCTAAATGATCGGAGACGATCCTCCATCAGCTCAACAATCCCCTCCTTGATCGACCTGGAGATGATACGGGTCGACTCAAGGATGCCTCTCGTGATCTCAGACGCGATGAACTCGCTTAGCCCGTCATCAACCTGCTCGGACCCCGAACCCGAGCCTGATCCTGATCCAGATCCGGAACCTCTTGCTCCAAGTCGTGTGGTCACCATACTGAAGACACACGCATAAAAGTCAGGAGCATACATATACTCGAGAGATCTAACACACTCTCCAAGGTTCCCGATTTCATCTAGGCCCTCCTTGATTCGAGTACGGGCCCATACTACCTTCCACATCTACTCGTGCTTTCCTCAAGGATTGCTTCAACTTGACCAGGTCCCTTACCGATACCCCTTTCCACTAACCTCATCCTAGGCTTCCCTAGGGCACTCTCCGACCTACTCTCTGCCATCAGCTGCACAGGAACCCCTACCATTTCCCCTAACTAACTTGCAAGTATTGTTACATATCCGCTCCTTAGTTAGTTGGAAATAGCCAGAATCCCCAAAGCACAAAGCAAGCAGCATTCATGCATCGAGTAACCAAATCAGGCATAACCTATACAGGCCATCCTACTGCTGACCAAACAGCCCTAGCATAAAGCTCATACAATAAGCATAGAAGGCATCCTCCTAGATCCTTAGCCCTAACTAGCATGTGATTATCATAGTCATATCTCAGGCACACAAGGCATCTTCCTAGATCCTTAGTCCTATTCTAGCATGCAATTCCGAATCAAGCCATATAGCATAACACAACATGTATGGGTATCTTAGGGAAAACTTACTTGAGCCCGGGCGGTCGCATGCATCACACACCTTGTCTTTCGTAAGATCATTCCGTTTAGATTTTTAGAAAACCATTTTATTGTAAAAATCTTTTAGCCCCTTAGTTTGAGTCCAGACACCCCGAGGGCGTGTCTGAATCCCTCAAACCAGGGCTCTAATACCAACTTGTAACGTCCCAAAATTCAAGCCCAAAAATTTCATTTTTGTTTAATTAATTCATAAAACATTCATTAGAAAACATTTTATAAACACGTCATCTCAAAACCAAGTATCATATATGAAATTCACAACCATGAACAAATGTCTTATCAGAGTACAATCCCATAAAACACCGTGCAGAAAATCATATGTATGTGTGTGATGCCATGCTACGTCGCCAACTCCTTCCCCTTAGATGAAGAGGTACCTGAAACCAAAAACTGAAACCATAAGCACAAAGCTTAATGAGTTCCCCCATCATACCACATACCAGTGTGGCGTGCCATGGCGTGAGGCATGGCTTCGCCGTTACGAAAAGCTTCATAACGTTGCTGTTAGGCGTGGCGCGTGGCAAGGCATGATATGGCGCGCCATGGCGCGTTATGGCATGTTATGGCACGTGTTTTTTTCGTTTGAGACACTGTTTTTTGCTCTTTGTTATGTCTTTTCAAATCGGAGATACAAGTATTGTGGTTTTTGTTAACTTTTTTTTTATTAGTTATTGATCTAACACTTCTAAAAAGTAGTTATATTTTATATAAATTTATATTATTGTGGTAATATAATTTTAAATTAATACAAAATTGTCATCTTACATCACGCCTTGAAAAACGCCATGGCTCACCATGGCTCGTTAAGCTTGAGGCTTGGCCTTGCCGCCACGCCACGCCTCACGCCATTTAGAACCTTGCCACATACCATACAATATCATCAGTATCTTTCAACCGGTAATTGTCATCGGTATCTTTCAACCGGTAATCATCATCAGTATCTTTCAATCGGTAATCGTCATCAGTATCTTTCAACCGGTAATCTTCATCGGTATATTTCAACCGGTAGCTGGGGACTATTCCACCCCTACCAATAGCATACAATAGCAAGATATAAGCACACATTCAGACATATCCAGGTACTAACCTACCCCTTGGTCCTAAGGACCACTATCAGGGAAACTATCCCTATCATGTAACATATCATACAGATGTAACTCATAGCCAAACGCATACCAAACCAAGATAAATTATCACAAAGACAATTATCTTCTAAATACTCCTCAATGGTGGGCCGGCATTGTGGCCTTAGACCCACCCCTACTGGAAGGTAACTCACCTCGTAGCTGTTGAAATGTGCGGGAATCCTCTGACTGTTGTCGCTACTGCTCCGGAAATCCTCCGGCTATAATTCCCACAAAAAACTTAGTCAGAAACTGACATCTACCCTTAGGGTAAAATGACCATTTTACCCCTTGACCAAGTCAAAGTCAAAGTCAACTTCCAGTTGACCTGACTCGCCGAGTTGGCTCGCCAACTCGCCGAGTACTTATCCTTTCATCAGACCTCATACCCGTCTCTACTCGTCGAGTTAGGCGATGACTCGACGAGTTTTCCTTATAAATGAACACCGATTGAATCCACATCCGACTCGCCAAGTTGTATGAACAACTCGTCGAGTTCATCATCAACTGATACTTATGTCCTGTCTTGACTCACTGAGTTGTATGAACAACTCGTCGAGTTACTCTTCATCTTATGAACACGTTCTGTCCTCGACTCGCCGAGTTGATGAAAAACTCGTTGAGTACCATCAGGATTGTCTTGGACTCCCTGAGTCCGTTCATGCACTTGTCAAGTACCATGAATTCCCAGAACACTTTGCTTAGTCCAGAACGTTGGGTCACTCCCCGGGACTCCCAAAACCCTTCCACACTCAACTGCTCCTTATGACCCTTACTGATATGAGACCAAAACCCTTGGACTCGCCAAGTCCAGGAAATGGACTCGCCGAGTCTCTCACATTCCTTACTAAGAACATCGATTTCTGATGTACAACACTTAACCAAATGATAGATCTAGGCCCCTAAACTCGATCTAGCACGTAAAGTTACAAACTTTACGTGCATGCATGGGAAATTGGTGCTTAAAAGGCTCTAAAATGGTTCTTTTGTCGCATGGGGCCTTCCTTGGTGCAAAAAGCAACCTAGATCTGACTTGTGGCTCATAAAATGACATGATACAGAAGCCCAAACCCCCAACCATGTTTGGAAACATGGTTGGCCACCAAAAATGGCTCATAAAAGCCCTAAATCACCCCAACGAGGGATCTAAGAAATGAATGAGCAAGGTTCAGACTTTATACCTTCCAAATACTACAAATGATGAACCAAACTCGTATCCTTCAGCCCCCTCTTGATCCTTCTATGCTCTTCCTTCTTCCTTGAGATCAAAACTCACAAGAATCACTCAAAAAGCCTTAGATCGTCACAAAAAAGGCTACGGTTTTCTATGAGGGGTGTTTTGGAGCATAAAGAGAGAAAGTAGGCTACAAAAGGTCGTTTAAATAGGGTGCAAACCCCTGGATTAGGGTTTTTGTCCAAACGGCGGTGACTCGCTGAGTCCGAGACTCGACTCGCCGAGTCCGCAGCTTAAACCACGCGCCTCATCCCGCTTCTACTCGACGAGTCAGTCCTTCGACTCGCCGAGTCCAAGGCCAAAAAAATGCAAAAATGACGGAAGATTTAATAACAAAGTACATACCAAGAACCAGGTGCTACAGTGTCCCTAAAAGCATGCTGCTGCATGTTGACTAAAGCCTCGACAGATTTTGAGTGAAGCCTTAATAACATGATACATACAAATCATGTTTTCTTAAGCTAGGCTGCAATATTCACTCTAATCATGAGCTACCTTACTCTACTCACATTGAGCTTAGAGTTTTCTGCTTAGTCCTTATTTTATAGCAGCGGTACATTTCTTACACCACCTCTATCATTTTTCTTCATTACACTTCATCTCATCAATATAACCCTTGAAACTCTCAGCATTTACCACTGAGGTTTATGGTTATACCGAATCTGTGTTAATGATCTTAGTTTCGTGCCATTATGTACCAAGTGAAACCCACCATTCAACACCATTAATGAATTGACAGTTAATGATCACTATGTTACATATTTTAAGTGACATCTCTTTTTATTATGAGTGATTCTTCTGAAAATTTCTATTACCAAGAATTTTTCTTCCCCAAGAATCCAGTTAATTTTTTTATTGAGATTTCTCACCATTCCACAAGTCAGTAAAAATCTTCCCTAACTACTTGTTCAACATATCTCATTGATCTCACAAGTACTTCGTTTAGTTTCGGTCTTATATCAAGCATCAAAATCACGAATTGAAGCGAAAGCCACCCTTTATAGACTTAATTAAAAAGATGCCTTTCAATACTTCTTAACAAATACTTGATCATTATTTTTTGGGAAGCCACACAAGCACATTAAAGTCTCTCTTGACTTTGAAGGAAGAGATTCGTGCCCAGAATCAGTTGCTTTATGTCTTTTTAAGACATCACAAATTATCACAAAAAGTTTGCTTTATTTCTTTATCTTTTACACTTTATGCACGAAAATTTTTATTTTCCAAAATCTGGTTCTACTGATGGTTCTCTAATTGTTCCAGCTTCGTTTCCTCAAGTATTACAATGCTCGATAAAGTTAAAAGGCAATGACGGTTCATGTGAAATATGGGGTGACGATTGGGATAAAGTTAACGCTGACTCAGCTATTATCCAATCATTTTGACGATTTGAAAAAGCACTTTTTATGGAATGGCGTGTAAAAAGGAAACGACCTTTCTCTTTCTTGCGTCATCATCGGGTATGACAACTGTTAATCCATCAAATCTGGCGCAGTTTTTCGAATAAATCCAAGATATCAGCCGGATTTTTCTCTCTCCTACTACTACGTATAAAAGGATCAAGCACGCTCCACTTTACCCTTTTATCACTTACCAAACTCTCTCAAAGAACAAAGGTGATTCCTCTTACTGTTCATCTTCCTCTCCAAGCTTCAACAATGGCAGACTCATCCTCAGTCCATGACACATCTGTGCACCAAACCCTCCTCACCATCAAACCTCAACAAAACCTGATCATCGATATCACTCCTTTTGTCTATGAAGCCTACATGTTGTTTGTAGTCTACTGTCTCAAATACTCACCTCTTGTCGACGCTCTGTCAAAAGTTGAAATTCTTCCCATGTCCTGCCTCTCACTCGTCAATTTAACTGCCTACTACGGCAAGGTTCATGAACGGATTCACTTCAAAATCCACAATGAGAAGACTTCCATCTCCAAGCACCGCTTTTGTGCCCTAATCGGTCTCTCTCAAGAATCAACATTGGTAAACCCTAAATCGATCACTACTGGCCAACTGTTTTCAATGTTTTATCAAATGGGGTAAACTGAAACCCTAACCACCATCACCAAGTTCAAGAAGTCAGTCCTTCCTCCTCAATACAATGGCCTATTTACTTTACTGTTCAAAGGACTCTCTGAGAGAAGCGCCGGCTCAGATGGAGCAAGCAAGTCATTTATGATTATGCTTTATGGTCTATATCATGGGATAGATTTGGATTATGGAACCATTATCTGGCAACAACTGATTCAAAGCTTGGTTTCTTCCTCAAGACACTCATAGATTTCCTGTGAGACGTATTGGTCCATCATCACTAAGTGGGCAATGGATCGTCTTCGCGTTCAAATAATGGTAGACTCTCTTCTCTCCTCCATCGCCACTTTTCACACAACCAAGACTATCGTCACCGATCCCACTAAGTTCTCCGTCATTGGATCCATCCCTGACACCATGATTGCCTGTGTGTCTGCAGCAAGCAATCTTGTACAACAATACATGAAGATTCCTTCTTCGGGTCCAAGGGTGCTCACACGAGCCATGGTTCGCTCCATTAAAGAGGCTGACAAGCCAGCTAAGAGGGGAAAGAAAGCTGAGACTCAGAAGGAGACGCAGGTTACTAAACCAACCAAGGGGCAAACCCCTAAGAAGCAAAAGTCAGATAAAGGTGCTCCGTCACAACCTCAACCGAAGAAGCAGAAAAAGCCCGCTCGGAGACACATACTCCAATCTTCAAGCGATACAGACTCAGAGTATGTTCCTCCCAACCACAATTCTGCTCCTCCTTCAGACTCTGACAGCGACAACTCTGATGATGAGGCTTCGGGTCGTGGTGATACCCCGCCTCACTCGCCTACCCCAGAAATTCCAGTTCGCTCCCAACCTCCTTCTCCTCCACCCGTTTCCATCCAAATATCCATTCCTCCAATATTTCCTATCCTTACCTATCAACCATGAACCACTATTCCCATCCCTACTCCAATCTTCATAGACACTACCATTACTACCATTACTACAGGAGCTCATTCTACAGCTCCCACCCCACCTGTTACAACCGAACCACTCATAAAAACCGAACCTCCTACCACTACCACACCTTTATCTCCTACCCCATCTACTGATACCACCCCAGTTCTAGGCGGTGAGGACATGGAATTTGATTCCACTTATTTCAGTCCTTACCATGTACAGAGTGATGAAGACGATGATGAGCCTGTTACCAAGCGACATCTCAAAGCAGTCAACGACAAAATCGATCAACTGTTTTTCTCCTCTTCCTCTGGGGCTTATTCAGATGCTGCTCTCAAGGCATTGTTCTCCTTTGTTGTCCAAGAACATAATGCCTCCCTTACTGCTGCAGGTAAGGCTATCGACGCCTCCACTTCCCAATGCCAGAAAGCCTCCCTTGTTGTTGAGGCTTCCACCAAGGAGTGCAAAGAAGCAACCGAAAAAGTCGATAAACTAATTTCTGAGGCTCACTTATTTTTGGAATCTTTGCAGGCGTCAACTCAAAAAGATTCTCAAACTGTGCACGCTTCGGTTGATCACCTTCAGCGTTCTCTTCAAGTTGAACGGTCCAACCTTGAAGATGCTCGTCAAGCAATCGAAGCAGCTAATGCCACACTGCACGACAATGTCAATGATCGATTGACTCAATTGGAGGCAGAGTTGGCTGTGGAGAATCGCATCATGGATGAACTTGAAAAAAGAACCTCTCAGCTGAAGATGCAGAACCTCAAGCTTCGCACTACCACATCTGAACTCAATGATTTGAAATCTAAGAGGAAGGTTATACGAAGCTCAGTTGGCGATGTTCACTCCTTCTTGCTTCACCTTCTGGATGCCCATGACCTAATCCTCACCATTACCATCCGAAGGCACTTGGCTGAAAAACTTCGAACTGCATTGGACATCCTTAGTCGTATCGAGGGTGTTCCGGTGACTGGTGTCCAGCCGAAACAATGGGGAGAGAAGGCAGCAAAAACTCAACCTCCTCCTGAACTGAAATCAACTGCTGAACCGAAGGGTAATGAAGCTTCGGTCTGTAAAAGAGACAAGAAGAAGAAGAAGAAGAAGAAGAAAATAGGGGAGGATGACACTGATAGTGAAGAAGATGTTTATGAAAAGGATCCTAAAAAGCCTTTTCAGAAGACAAAATCTTCTGATAAAGAGCTTGAAGAAAAGTTTAAGAAACAAAAGGCTGAGTTGGAGCAGAAGCAAAAGGAAAAGGAGTTCCTAGAAAAGAAGAAGTCTGTTTTTCCTGAGTGGACTCTTGATTCGCTCCAAAGGTGTGCTATTGATGAACCGAGTACACTTTCTCTTGAGCGTGTGATGTCGTTTGGGCTTGCAAACTCTAAGGATGAGCAGTTTGATATGCCAATCAGACGAAAGGCGTTCATCTTTCACTGCTTCAACTTGACTGTTGCCATCCCATCTCCAGACCCGAAGGTGGATCGGGATCTATTGGAATTCTATTCGGAGTTTGCTAATCCTCAGTATTTGACATGGAGTTTGCAGAAAATCACGACTGTCAAAGTACTGAATCCCTATACATCAGGGAAGTTTGTGAATGTGAAATTCAAAGTGACTCGAGGTTCTGAAGGCTCGGTTCACAACTTCACTCTTGCTGATCTACCGAACCTCAATCCCCACGACTGGATACTCCTCAACATCTTACTGTCAAATCCTCAGGAGTATCATCCGATCATTAACCATGTCAAGCGAATGCTTGTCTGCTACATTCACGAAGTAGCAAAAATGGACCATGAAATCGCCTCAGCAATTCACAAGCGAACAACGATAAAACCATTGGGAAGAGCTGGCGATGTTAACTTGATGGTCAAAGGGAAGATTGATTAGAAGTACCACACTGAGATGTTCATCAGAGGTGAAGGTCCGAAATGCTTGCTCTCTCTTGTTGACAAACACCTCTTCTCAACTGCTTGCTTGGAGCACATTTTGGAGATTATTCAGAGGTGTAGTCAGAACACAGTATCCGACAAGAAGATGTTCATTGATATGTTGAGATAGTACATTCAATTTCAGCAGACACTTCTTGATATCATCCCTCGGCTGTTCAAGGTGGTAAAGACTATGAAGCCAACTCATAAGAATTGATCTCTCGCCTCATTTGACGTAAAGGGGGAGATTGTTGGGCTTATAGTGTTGCGTCATGGGCTCGGTCCTTAGCCCAGTTTTGGTTGCCGGTTTGGGCCTGTCCAACCGTGCATGTTTTATTTCTATGGTTTAGTATTTAAGCTGCATGCTTGTTTTATTTCTAGGGTTTGGGCATGTCCAACCGTGCATGTTTTATTTCTTTGTAGTTAACCCTTTCATTATTTTTCTCAATGACTTTTTGTAAACCCTAGCTCGCCTGTATAGTGGAAGTTCTTTATCGAGCTCTGCTGAGGCATGACTATATTTGAATCATAAGCACAACGTTGATTCTATTCCGTGTTGATATTACTATTGTGTTTGTTTTGTTTGATCATCATCTTCTTACCTGTGAAAGATCTAATTGATCTGAGATTTAATCTCATCAAGGACTTAAATTAACTAACTTGAATCTCTCCCATTTTAGACGTCTGGTTCAGACAACTATGATCATCCAAAATCCCATGGAACAAGCTTTCCTAATGAAGATGATGTCCCGTGGTTGGATCATGGAAATCATATTTCAATTACTCCACCTCCTCCAATTATTCTCCCTGACCCATAAGTTCTTGAATAGTTCAAGGTCACTCAAGCCCTATTGGCAAACAAAGTCTATGTGTGCTCACATCTTGTAGATGAAGTCACATATTGACAAGCCGGGAGTGTTGGGTGTCAAAGTCTTGAGAAAGTTGGTTGTTGACTAGGTTCTTCAGTCACTTTCTAAGTCACATAGTGAGTTCCTTTAGGACTACTATATGACAGACCATGACATGACCCTTAACGATCTTATCTATTTGCTTGATGTTGCTGAATCAGCAATGATTTGGAGCACTAGTAAATCAAATTTGATTGGAAGATCGACTTCCCAAACTTCAATGGACATTGACAAAGGTAACACTACAAATACATAAAAGCTTTTTCTTCCCAATGGAAAGGGATCGGCCACAATCACTTCGGTTGACCAAATGGTAAAGAGAAAGTCTAAGTCTGAGACAGTCTCGTGTACCATTCCCAAAGAGTCCATATATTTTTATTGTCAAGAGAAGGGGAATTGGTTGCGAAGCTTCCCTAACTACCTGAAAGATCTGAGAGAAGGAAGAATCAAAAAAGTTTGACTCTGCTTCAGGTAAGTCCACCATCTAACTCTGTTAAGTTCCTAATTGTTGATTCTTAATACATGGTGTGACTAGGTTGCATTTTGATCTTTTGCAGGATCAAGCAAAGGGAAGGAAGCATAAAAGAAGACTATGTTGAATCTGATCACGAAGATGGATTTCAATCGCATGGTTCAAAGATCGGATTTTTGAGCTGCTACTTAGGAGTTATGATAGATTGCATAGAAATATGTAATAGCATATTTTTCATTTAAAGTTGCATTGTAATGAAAAAGTTTTTTCCGCACTTTATAAATAAATAAAAAAAATTGTTTTATTTTATATATCCTTGAAATGGCATTTATGGAAAATTGATATTTGTATGTTTCTAGCAATATTGGAAATATGAATTTGATTCTTTTATTTGTAGTAGTGTCTAAATTTACCAAATAAGGAAATATTCTCATGACCCAAGTTTCAATTCGACCGAAACTTGGAATCATGCAAGTTGTATTGTATGATGAATGAGAATTTTCATCTTTGGAAAATTAAGACTAATTCCTTGTTCACATGTATATGTAAGTCAAGTGAAGGACTAAGGGTTCGAGTACACACTCTTGTGCACTAGTCAAGTCCAGCACAAAGATCGATAAGACTATTCGTCATGATTTACTAAAGTTTAGTTAATATGGTTATACTTACAAGCTTAAGTATAATTATGAAACATTGGAAAAGTTTCGATGTATGGCAGAATGAATGAGAAGAATCAAATTAGGAAGAAAGATAAATATCTCTCAAATCTAAAAAGATGGGAGAGTACTTTAGTATCATGTTTTGTGATCATCTTAATGATTAAGAAACCATATCAAAATTGGTCCTCTAATGACATCTTAGTGCATTCCTATGTCTAAGAAGAGGAATCATGAATTGTTGAAATGGTTAAATCAAGAAGATGAGTCATACTTCGTTCCATAACAATTCTTAGAGTCATACTCCAAGATTGTGACTTGAGTGACATATCTTAAAGAAGGTTTATAACACTTGTCAAATGTAAGAGTAAAATGTTTTCTACTCTTGTACATTTGAAATTGGTAAGTTTTGATGTTTTGGATAGAACAAAGACAAACTAATGCCAATTATGTGAAGTGTTTGTCTTGATAAGAATCCACACTAACTCTTGAATATTTGCTTTGTCAAGGAATGGTTCTTGACAAGAGAATCTTATATGTCAAGAGGTTAGTGGGAGTTTTAAAGATTTTGAAAAGTTTCAAGAACTAATCAAGAATAAAGCCTGTTGTTTATCACTAGCACACGACTTGAGGTTTGTAACCTATCGTGTTGACATATTCTTGTTTCTGTGCCTATTCCGGTTCAAATTGACTATGCATGTGAGTTCTATGAATTCTCAGTTGTTGGCATAACTAGTTGGAAGCAATGGTAGGCCCTTGTGCTACCAGGTGGCAAGAAGTTAATATTGTACAAGTTCAGTCCATATTAGTTTGAATTTGTCACTAACCTTATCTTGAGATTATGGTTATGACAAATTTACATGGATAGGTGTAACACCGTTAAAATTTCAAACAATTTTTCAATTTATTTTAATAAGACATTTCACATCCAAATCATTCAAAATCAAATATCCAATATCCTCTCAAAATACATAACAAAATCCATATCCCAAGATCTCAAAAACATGTCATCTGCAAGTGTGTATTGATCAAGCTGGCGCCTTCCCGCGGTCATCACTGGTACCTGAAACACATATCACACAAACGGTAAGCATAAATGCTTAGTGAGTTCCCCAAAATACCACATATAGCACATACACCCTTCCAGGCCTTAGGATCTTCTGATCCAAGTGTCTCAGGGGATTTCCATCCCGTAACTCTATTGACCTTCTGGTCCATATCATCTTGACCTTCCGGTCCACATCATCATACTCATATCATAACATATCATGTATAACATCCATCACATATACATCATAAACATAAGACCTTCCGGTCACATATAATTACCCAATCGGGTACGGCATAGTGAGAAGACTCACCTTACTGATGTCGGATAATCACTCGTGCTCGATCTCCCGACCTCTCGTCCTCCTATATCATAAGTACATCTCTAATTAATACTTTCCTGACTTAGTTTGACTAACACTAACAAGTGAACACTAGTCCACCCTGGTCAACGGTCAACGGTCAACCTTGACCCGACTCGTCGAGTCTTGCACAGACTCGACAAGTCCATACGTGAATTCATTTCCTCTGAATCCCTTCTGACTCACCGAGTCGCTCACCCAACTCGGAGGGTCATCAACTATTTTGAGACACGGGACAACCCACCCCGACTCGTCGAGTCAGATCCTGGACTCGGCGAGTTCATTCCATGCACATCCTCAAACAACTTCCTGAGGTCAGATCCAGTCCTCTAACCTATAGATCTATCATTCCCAAACCTAATAACCACGTAAAGTTTCTATCTTGATGCACATACAACATCTATTTGATCATATATGATGATTTAGCCCCAAATACCATAACCCAAGGTCATAACCTCCATTGTTCTTCATAAAGCTTAATGAGTAAGGCTCTTTGGACCTCTATGGATCCAGATCCAAAGCCGCATCACCAAAAGGGACTATTTGTACATCAAATCTAACCAACAAAGGGTCTAAGAAACCCTAAATCCATATGATCATCATAAGAACAAAAGGAGAGTCGAATTACTACCTCAAATGTGACGATCTAAGCTTTAAATCCACAGAATAGCAACCTCCTTTGTTTCCCTTTGACTTGGATCTCCTTCTTCTTGCTAAACAACACCACAAAAGTCAATAATGGCTTCCTTTCTCTCCTAAATCCCTCAAACACTCTGGGGTTTCTCTCTGAGAACAGGTAGCCGCAAATGGAGGCCATAATGGCCTTTAAATAGGTCCCAAACCCAAAAAATTAGGGTTTCTCATTAGCTCGAACTCGGCGAGTCACTCCCTGGACTCGTCGAGTCCCTTCATTAAACACATCATCCAGTCGCGACCAGACTCGACGAGTCGCCTCAAAAATGAAGAAATTACAATATGATTAATATACATGTGAAACCGGGTGTTGCAATTCTCCCCCATTAGAATCATACTTCGCCCTCGAAGATTCGCTCGACAAATAACTCGGGGTACTGCTCACGCGTCTCTAACTCTGGTTCCCAAGTCGGCTCGGACCCCTTCCGATGTTGCTACTGGTCCTGAACCAATGATACCTCCTTATTCCTTAGAAATTTGATCCTCCTATCGCGAATCGCGACCGGTTTCTCAACGTAGTTCAGGCTCACATCCACCTGAATATCCTCCAATGGAACCACGGCCGATTCATCGGCGATACACTTCCTCAACTGAGATATGTGGAAGGTATCATGAATCTGACTCAACTCCGCAGGTAGCTCCAAACGATATGCTATCCTGCCCACCCTAGCGGTCACCCGGAAGGCAAAAATATACTGAGGCCCCAACTTGCCCCTCTTCCTGAACCGAATCACACCTTTCCAAGGTGACACTTTCAGGAGAACAAAGTCACCCACCTGGAACTCGAGCTCTGACCGTCGTCTATCCGCATAACTTTTCTGACGGCTCTGGGCTGTCATTAACCTCTGCCTGACCTGCTGAATCTGCTCGGTCTTCTGAAGCATGATCTCTGTACTACCCATCACACGCTGCCCTACCTCTCCCCAGCAAATGGGGGTCCGACGCCTCCTCCCATACAACTGCTCAAAGGGTGGCATACCAATGCTCGAATGATGGTTGTTGTAGGAAAACTCTACCAAGGGAAAGTAAGTGTCCCAACTCCCGGCGAAATCCAACACACATGCTCGGAGCATGTCCTCGAGCGTCTAAATCGTCCGCTCACTCTGCCCATCAGTCTGTGGGTGGTATGCGGCGGTACTAAAATACAACCTCATACCCAATTCCTCATGAAATTTCTTCCAGAATCTGGAAGTAAAACGGACATCTCAATCTGAGACAATCGAGATCGGCACCCCATGCCGCGATACCACCTCCCTCACGTATATCTCTGCCAACCTCTCCGCGGAAGAGCTCTCACTAATAGCAATGAAATGAGCGCTCTTCGTTAACCTATCCACAATCACCCAAATTGTATCGACGCCTCTCGCAGTCCTCGGCAATTTGGTGATGAAATCCATGGTAATCTATTCCCATTTCCACTCGGGAATCTCTAACGGCTGCAGCTTACCATGTGGACGCTGGTGCTCGGCCTTAACCCTGCGACAGGTCAGGCATCTCTCTACCAACCATGCGACATCCCTTTTCATACAGGGCCACCAATACTCCCTTTTTAGGTCCAAATACATCTTAGTGGCCCCGGGATGGATCAAGAACTTCGATCGATGAGCCTCTTCCATCAAAATGGTACGCGTCCCTCCCACAAATGGTACCCATATACGACCCTGAAATGTCATAAGTCCTCGACTATCGGTAACGAACTCCGATACCAGCCCGATCACCTGCTCCCTTTTGCGGCCTCCGGTCTCACGGCCTCCGCCTGGGTCCCTCGAATGGTATCCAACACCGGAGTCATCACTGTCAATCTCATACAAACGTATCGCATCGGGGCGCTCTCCGCCCCACGGCTCAGGCATCGGCTACAACATTAGCCTTGCCCGGATGGAACAGGATCTCACAATCATAATCCTTTACCACATCCAACCATCTCCTCTGCCGCATGTTCAAGTTGGACTGATCCATCAAATACTTCAAACTCTTGTGGTTCATGTATATGGTACACCGAACCCCATACAGATAGTGGCGCCAGATCTTGAGGGCAAACACTACCTCCCCCAACTCCAGATCATGAGTGGGATACCTCACCTCATGAGGCTTCAGCTGCCTCGATGCATACACTATCACATGCCCCCTCTGCATAAGCACCACACGTAACCCTGATATCGATGCATCGCAATAAACCACAAAATCATCAACTCCCTCTGGAAGGGATAACACTGGGGCTTCGTATAGCTTCTGGCGAAGACTCTCAAACGAGGTTTGCTGCTCTGGACCCCATGAAAAAGCAACACCCTTCTGAGTCAACCTAGTGAGTGGCACTGCAATCTTGGAGAAATCCTGAATGAATCTCCGATAATAACCGGCCAACCCCAGAAAATTCCTGATCTCGGAGGCAGACTTCAGTACCTCCCAGCTCATCACCGACTCAATCTTAGCCGGATCGACCAAAATCCCATTCTGGTTAACGAGATGCCCTAGGAACTGGACCTCCCGTAACCAGAAATCACACTTAGAGAATTTGGCATAAAGCCTCTCCGATCTCAACACCTCAAGAACCTCTCTCAAGTGTTCCTCATGCTGCTCTCGAGATCTAGAATATACCAGGATATCATCAATGAACACAAGCAGCGATCGATCCAACATCGGCCTACATACTCGGTTCATGAGATCCATGAATGTTGCTAGCGCATTGGTGAGCCCAAAAGGCATCACCACGAAATCATAGTGTCCATAACGCGTCATGAATGTCGTATTAACCGTTAACTTGTTCAACTCCCGGTAATCGATACACATCCGGTGTGAACCATCCTTCTTCTTAATGAAGAGAATCGGCGCTCCCCAAGGCGAGCTGCTCGGACAAATGAACCCCTTCCTTAACAGCTCCTGCAGTTGTGAGAATAACTCCTGCATCTATGGTGGTGCTAGGCGATAAGGCGCCTTAGCGATAGGCGCGGCCCCGTGAATCAAATTGATGCGAAACTCCACTTGCCTCTCGGGAGGCACACCCAGCAACTCCTCGGGAAATACATCCGGGAACTCACGCACTATCGAGACATCATCAACTAAACTTGGCCTCCCAGTGGCCTCCCGCGCATCCATCACATAAGCTATGAATCCCTTGCAGCCCTGCTGCAAACTCTGCCTCGCTCTGGCAGCCAAACAGAATGTTGACCCACTACGAGTTCCCTCACCATAAACCGTCAGCACTCCCACTAGGATTTTGGATAGTCACCAGCTGCTCCTCGCAGTCTATCACCGCCCCAACACGACTCATCAAATCCATGCCCACGATACCGCACACATCCCCCATCGCAATCGGAACCAGATCTATCGGAAACCCAACGCCGAAGATCTCTAGCACACACCCCCGAATCACATCCGTGGCATACACTTCTCGCTCATTAGCTATAGAAACATGCAGATGTCGACTCATCACCTCTCGTTGGGTACTGATGTGTCTATAGAATGCTAATGACGCAAAAGACCGACTCGCACCCGAGTAAAATAACACCAAAGCAGGTACAAAATTCACAAGAAAAGTACCTACGCATAACATAATATAAACAAAAAATCTCGTAACAGCATAAATAAAGATGAACAGAATACATACCAGCCACGACGTCGGGTGCTGCACGGACCTCCTCCACTGTCAGCTGGAACGCTCTCCCTTGCGCCTTCGGTGCCTCGACCTTCACCGGCCGACCCTCAATGGCTCTCGCAGTAGCAGGGGCAGATCCCTGAGAGGCTCCCTGTGTCGTCCCTTGCAACTGCGGACACTCCGCCTTCCGATGTCTAGTCTGGTTGCAATGAAAGCAAAGCATGAATCCCTTGGGGCGATCATTTGCAATATGCCCCTCCCTGCCACACTTGTAGCAAGCACCCGATCTACAAACTCCATCATGACCCTTGTCGTACTTCCCGCAAGTGCGGCCCTTCTGGCCCCCAGATCTCGAATCAGTGGGCTTTCCCCGCTTGGCCGCCGACTGAGACTGTGACGGTCGGCGATCCCTGCTCTGAGACTCTGCCTCCTCCCTAGCCTGAGTCTCCAGCTCAATCTCCCTCTTCCAGGCATTTGCCTGGAGCTCCGCAAATTTCCAATACGATGAGTTCGCCAGGAACTCTTGAATGTCTCTCCTCAAAATGCTCAGATATCGACTCATACATGCCTGCTCGGTCGACATGTGCTCAGGGCAGAACATCGCCCTCTCATGAAACATCCGGGTAATCACAGTAACTGACTCAATACCCAGCTTGAGGGTCAAGAACTCCTGAGCCAAACGCTCCTGTTCCACCGAGGGAACGTACTCATCATGAAACATAGCGGTGAACCTCTCCCAGGTCACCGCAGCAAGCTCTGCTAGGGAAAAATGCATTGTCACGAACTTCCACAATTCCTTCGCCCCCAAGTGAAGTTGGTTCAGCGCGAACCCAACTCTCAGATGCTCTGGATATGAACATGTGTAAAAGCACCCCTTGATGTCTGAGATCCACCCCATCATGGCTATCGGATCCTGAGTCCCATCAAACTCTGGTGGCTTCGTGTTGCTGAACTCCCGGTACAACAACGAGTCACCACCTTGCAGCCTGGCAGCAGCAACGGCCGCAGTGGCTGAAGCAACAGCAGCATTAGTAAGAGCAGCATATCGCTCATCAAATGTCTCAATCAGTGTGGTCTTAATAGACCCGAACATCTCTGGAATATCAGCTCGGATGGCAGTAGCCACCTCATCATGAATCATCTGGCGGAGCTCCTCGTCGCTCATACCTCCCTCGCGGGTCTCTAGTCTATATCGCGTCCCAACCATGATGTCTCTGAAATACAACATAAAAATATCAGAGACTCGCTCGTGTGTACTCACACCCGATAACCTAACCCTACTCGATTCCTAGAACCCAAAGGATTCCTACTTTGGTTGCACACTGATCCGGTGTTTCCAGTAGTACGGGCCCAATACTACCTTCCACACCGTATCAGTATTCATCTCAAGTCATCCTCCAAGGATCCCAAGTCCCAAGTACTCTATCTCTTTCCACATGCAAACTACCCTTCGGTAGGCTCTCATTGCACCTCACTGCTAACTACTCACTCTAAAGCATCTCATGGCAGCAGAAATCTTCCTAGGCTAAGGCATCACAAATCAGGCCACTCTAGTCCTAATATGAATACCTAGCCTATTCTAGCATGCATAACACATTTTAACATATCTCATAACAAAAAATGTAAGGGTATTTTGGGAAATCACCGTTCGGGCGCTGGCTGATCGTACAGACTACTTTCTCGCGTATCTTTCAAATTCTTTTACTCTTTTTAGAAAAATTGTTTATTTATTGAAAATCTTTCTCAAATCCTTAGTTTGAGTTCAAATACACCCGAAGGTGAATCCGAATCCCTCAAACCAAGGCTTTGATACCAATTTGTAACACCGTTAAAATTTCAAACAATTTTTCAATTTATTTTAATAAAGCATTTCACTTCCAAATCATTCAAAATCAAATATCCAATATCCTCTCAAAATACATAACAAAATCCATATCCAAAGATCTCAAAAACATGTCATCTGCAAGTGTGTACTGATCAAGCAGGTGCCTTCCCGCGGTCATCACTGGTACCTGAACACATATCACACAAACGATAAGCATAAATGCTTAGTGAGTTCCCTAAAATACCACGTATAGCACATACGCCCTTCCAAGCCTTAGGATCTTCTGATCGAAGTGTCTCAGGGGATTTCCATCCCGTAACTCTATTGACCTTCTGGTCCATATCATCTTGACCTTCCGGTCCACATCATCATACTCATATCATAACATATCATGTATAACATGCATCACATATACATCATAAACATAAGACCTTCCGGTCACATATAATTACCCAATCGGGTACGACATAGTGAGAAGACTCACCTTACTGATGTCGGATAATCACTCGTGCTCGATCTCCCGACCTCTCGTCCTCCTATATCCTAAGTACATCTCTAATTAATACTTTTCCTGACTTAGTTTGACTAAAACTAACAAGTGAACACTAGTCAACCCTGGTCAACGGTCAACGGTCAACCTTGACCCGACTCGTCGAGTCTTGCACAGACTCGACGAGTCCATACGTGAATTCATTTCCTCTGAATCCCTTTTGACTCACCGAGTTACTCACCCAACTCGGAGGGTCATCAACTAGTCTGAGACACGGGACAACCCGCCCCGACTCATCGAGTCTGATCCTGGACTCGGCGAGTTCATTCCATGCACATCCTCAAACAAATTCCTGAGGTCAAATCTAGTCCTTTAACTTATAGATGTATCATTCCCAAACCTAATAACCACGTAAAGTTTCTATCTTGATGCACATACAACATCTATTTGATCATATATGATGATTTAGCCCCAAATACCATAACCTAAGGTCATAACCTCCATTGTTCTTCATAAAGCTTAATGAGTAAGGCTGTCTGGACTTCTATGGATCCAGATCCAAAGCCTCATAACCAAAAGGGACTATTTGGACATCAAATCTAACCAACAAAGGGTCTAAGAAACCCTAAATCCATATGATCATCATAAGAACAGAAGGAGAGTCAAATTACTACCTCAAGTGTGATGATCTAAGCTTCAAATCCACAGAATAGCAACCTCCTTTGTTTCCCCTTGACTTGGATCTCCTTCTTCTTGCTAAACAACACCACAAAAGTCAATAATGGCTTCCTTTCTCTCCCAAATCCCTCAAACACTCTAGGGTTTCTCTCTGAGAACAGGTAGCCGCAAATGGAGGCCATAAGGGCCTTTAAATAGGTCCCAAACCCAAAAAATTAGGGTTTCTCATCAGCTCGGACTCGGCGAGTCACTCCCTGGACTGGTCGAGTCCCTTCATTAAACACATCATCCAGTCGCGACCAGACTCGACGAGTCTAAGCACCAACTCGTCGAGTCGCCTCAAAAATGAAGAAATAACAATATAATTAATATACATGTGAAACCGGGTGTTACAATTCTCCCCCATTAGAATCATACTTCGCCCTCGAAGACTCGCTCGGCAAATAAATCAGGGTACTGCTCACGCGTCTCTAACTCTGGTTCCCAAGTCGGCTCGGACCCCTTCCGATGTTGCTACTGGACCTGAACCAATGATACCTCCTTGTTCTTTAGAAATTTGATCCTCGTATCGCGAATCGCGACCGGTTTCTCAACGTAGTTCAGGCTCACATCCACCTGAATATCCTCCAATGGAACCACGGCCGATTCATCGGCGATACACTTCCTCAACTGAGATATGTGGAAGGTATCATGAATCTGACTCAACTCCGCAGGTAGCTCCAAACGATATGCTATCCTGCCCACCCTAGCGGTCACCCGGAAGGGAAAAATATACTGAGGCCCCAACTTGCCCCTCTTCCTGAACCGAATCACACCTTTCCAAGGTGACACTTTCAGGAGAACAAAGTCACCCACCTGGAACTCGAGCTCTGACCGTCGTCTATCCGCATAACTTTTCTGACGGCTCTGGGCTGTCATTAACCTCTGCCTGACCTGCTGAATCTGCTCGGTCTTCTGAAGCATGATCTATGTACTACCCATCACACGCTGCCCTACCTCTCCCCAGCAAATGGGGGTCCGACGCCTCCTCCCATACAACTGCTCAAAGGGTGGCATACCAAATCGCTCAAACATTCTAGGGTTTCTCTCTGAGAACAGGTAGCCGCAAATGGAGGCCATAAGGGCCTTTAAATAGGTCCCAAACCAAAGAAATTAGGGTTTCTTTCGTCAGCTCGGACTTGGCGAGCCACTCCCCGGACTCGTCGAGTCCCCTCATTAAACACATCATCCAGTCGTGACCAGACTCGACGAGTCTAAGCACCAACTCGTCGAGTCGCCTCAAAAATGAAGAAATTACAATATAGTTAATATACCTGCGAAACTGGGTGTTACAATAGGAGCACATACACCATAGAAATCGTAGTGTCTTAAGGTTTTTCTTCGATTCATGGAAATGATGGTGAGGAAACGGTTTCAATGAGTAGATTTTAAGTAGATAGAAATTGTGATATTTGCATTCTCAAAGTCGTTAGTGGAGTGTGTGTGGTTAACCGGCACACTAACATGGACTTGTGAGAAATGGAGAAGGTCTAAACAATTGAGACTATGATTACGGCATCCCTTTTCATAGCTCTAAAATCGTTTAGACACACATGTGAGCTGTCTAAGGAAATGTATATGATTGTGATAAAGTTTTAACAAAGCATCTTGTATTAGAAATCTGAACTTTGGTGAGAGAGTCAATAAAGTATTGATTTCTAGAAGTCTAGCTGATTTATGAGTACATGTCAAAGCTAGTGGGAGCATGAGTGTTATGCTAATAATTATCATGTTAGTGGGAGCATGATAATTATGGTAAGTTTTGCAAGTTAGCAATGTTAATTATAGAAAACAAAAGTTTCAATTGGGAAAAATTGTTTTACTATAATTAAGGGAGAGGATTATACTTCATTTCAATTCTAAAAAACCTAGATTGAGATTTTAATCATCTTTAGTCTAGGATACATATATATATATATATATATATATATATATATATATATATATATATATATATATATATGAATTTTATGGTTCCACATAAGGAAATTCTATATATTGCGTTCTCAAAATTCGATTATGATTACGACATCCCTCTCCATAGTCGAATTATGAAAACATGGCAAATAAAAAAAATTGTAGCAAAAGGCTGATCTAGGATCATGTCTTTCTGTGAGACATCATGAATCGGTCCCATTTGCTTCGGGTATAGGATCGATTACATGTGCTATCATATTTATCCTTTCTAAATTTTTCCAAATGCCTAGGGCATTAAAAGGGGAAAAGGTATGGAATTGGATATGTCTAAAATTGATTAAGCAATTGTCGAGGACAATCTAAGGTTTACCAAACATTGGTTGCTTAGGGACAGTTGGAAGTATCGTGTAAATTCTTGCAAAGGACCATATTAACATATTCTGAAAAGAGGCAACTATTGTTCAAAAGTGATAGTCAAAATGGGAATATGCAAATGTCTCCATAGGTGGAAGTTATTTAATCTGTGTAAGATTAGAAAACTTAATGCAAGAAGGATGTTCAAAGCAATGTACTTTGAATTTGATACTTTGTTTTCCATGGAATTGATCTCCACTGGAATACTTTGTAATGTTTGTTGCCAAGTCTTTGTGACTTTGTGCATAGTCATTACAAGAGGATCAATGCATATGAGTTTAGAATCTAACTGATTTCGGTAAATGAAAAGAATTTGGAATTCTTACACTTACGATAAGTATTCGGGATTGTGAAATGAGAATCATTGGAATTATGTTCAATTGATCTATTTCACAAAGTAAGGCTCATAGACAAACATAGTGAGCATAATTTATGTATGGCATAACTATTGTTTGGACAAACATAGTGTGCACGCTTGGAGCATGGCATGACTATTGTTTTATTTCAAGTATTAAGTTGATTATTTGAAACATTAATAATGTGTAATCAATATGGTGATAAATAGAAGGTGTTTTATTTATATTCATAAGTTCTGAGACGATATTGGATTCGATTATTCTTGTGTTTCACTTTGCATGTTTTGACTTCCAGAATAACTAGGTCGTTCTTCCTGAATGACTAAGTTATTCAAACCATCCACAATCGGTCATATGTTGGAAGTAGATATGAATCAAGAATGTCATGGGTTGGCTTGTGGAGGTCTAAGATGTTGGACAAAGTGGTGCTACAACACTCATGAGTGCTCATAAGTTCTGAGTATTGGATTCAACCCACGCTCAGTGGAATCACTTCATGGATGTTATCACGAGTGATCATGAGACGATAATATCTTATATTCACAAAAACCTAGAGATATGAGTTGTTACTATGAGTCGGTTATACATTGATTACATGAAACCGCATTGGTAACTCGATGTTATAAAACGTGCCTTTGTGTATGATTCAACAAGTAGTAGAACAAGCCATATGAGTCGAAGTTTATCCATTCCTTTTACCTTCTGGATAAAAGAGATATCTATGGCCCCCTTAATGATTTAGTGATGACACCTTGAAGTGCTTGGCCAAGCCAGGACTAATTTCATTTGTTCAATTAGTCGGTCGTCATGAATCAGAAATCGGGAAACAACAAATGGATTAAACCCTCATCAGTGCTCCTGGAATGAGATTCGAGTATTGGATTAAACCCATGCTCATTTGAAATCAAGGATTTTATCACGAGTGATCATGAGACGATAATATCTTATATTCTTGAAACCTAGAGATATGACTTGTTGTCTATGAGTTGGTTATATATTGATTGCACGAAAACGCATCAGTAACTTGATGTTATAAAACGTGCCTTTGTGTATGATTCAACAAGTACTAGAACAATCATATGAGTCAAATTTTATCCATTCCTTTTACCCTAGGAGGGATAAAAGCGATATATGTGGGCCTCTCGATGATTTAGTGATGACACCCTTAAGTGCTTGGCCAAGCCTGGACTGATTTGATTTGTTCAATTAGTCAGTCGTCATACGGAAATTGGGAAATAAAAAAAAGGACAAAGAGAATGATTATAATCCATGTCTCAGGCCATATGATATCTAGAATAGAGGAATATATAATCCCTTATCTAATGGACAATTCATTTGACTAGGTCAGAGTTTCGCAGCGGCTTTAAGAGCTACGATTTCTATTCGGGATCTTGGAGTCATGCTTGAATAATAGTTTTAGAGTTATCCAAGCGGAATTCTTTTGGATTAGATGTCTAATCCCATAACTTTTATTAGTATGTACTCGACCCGAGAGTAGCATGGTCCGTTTGGGTTGCACTTAACCGGAACAATTTGTATGGATAGTCTTTTGAGAATAGTATATCTATGTTTTATTAATATATTATAAGTTGTAATATATAAATATAAAATCATATTATTTAATTAGTAGTGATCAAGAATTAATTTAGAAGTAATTTATGATCAAAAGGAACTAATTAAATATGGACTCTTATATACATATATATATATATATATATATATATATATATATATATATATATATATATATAGCATGGGCCAAGTTCATTTAGGTTGGGCTAAGCTTTCATGGATAGTCCATGGAGTTTTTAACCCATGGATCTAGTGGAAATGAAAGGTCATGGGTATTAGGGTTTACATGAATGTAAGCCTAATCCTCCATACTATATAAAGAGGTCTTTGGCACATGAAATGACACTAGTGTGTGAGGATACAAGAGTGGACTGATTTCTAGTGTGGTTACTATTCTCTCAAGCTTTTTAAGGTGTTTTTGGTGATTTGTGATTCCACTTGAGGCTTCCACACTATTGGGGATAAGTTCTTAAAGTTCAAGACTTCAAGCTCCATCAAAAGGTATGTCATCTAACGAGGCTTTTGTAATATAGTTGCTTCATATTATGCTAGTTACGATTAAAACCTTGGAATATTGAATATTTGCATGTATAATAGAGAAAACATAGATCCAAGGTTTATACGGTTGAATGTACACCATGGGAGTGTTCGAATGCTCAAAACCCTTCATTTTGAACATGCATGAACCCGACGAGTTGCAGGGAAGCTCGACGAGTCGATTGGGGATTTCATGACTTCTCGAGTTTAGGAAGGACTCGACGAGTCGGAGGATTGCACTCGTCGAGTTGGGTTAGCATGGACTGTTGACTTTAACAAATAACTCGGACTTTGACCAAGGGTTGACCAGTTGACTTCTGGGGCATTTTGGGAAACTAGAAATTTATGGATATGGTTCTATGGCGAATACAGGTGGTGGAGTTTGTGGAGGTGATCTCAAAGTTGAGCTTATCACTTCAACGCGAAAATTATGAGGTGAGTTATCCTCACTATATCTAATGGGTCTAAGGCACCAATACCGTCCCTTATCGGATTTGTATCTGGGTTTATTGCATGGTATGCTCATTGGTTTACATCATGCTAGTTAGGATGGTGATATGCTTAGTGACCGGGTTTGGTCGGTATCCTGGTATATAGGATGATGCTATGTTAGTGACCGGTTAGGTCTGTATCCTGGTAATAGGATGTTGCTATGATTTGTAATCTGCTAGATCGGTTTGACTGTTATATTGATAGCTTATGATATGAATGTGCACATGTTTGTTGGTTGGGGGTTGGGTTGAGGCGGTCCTGCTTTGTGTTGAAGGCCAATAGACCAAGGGTGGTCCGGATAAACTGAAGTCCCTATAAAGGGGTTCAGTTAGGTCGAAGGCCCAACGAGTGGTCCAAATAGGTCGTAGGCCCTACGAGGCGGCCTAGACGTGCCGAAGGCTTGGAGAGTGGTCCAGATTGGCTGAAGGCCTACGAGGCCATCTTGTCAGGCTGAAGGCTCATTATGCACACTGTTGTCTTATATGTTTATTTGATATGGTTATATCTTTATGGTGTTGGTATTTTGGGGGTAACTCACTAAGCCCTTGAGCTTACATTTATCGATTATTGTTTTAGGTACTTCGGATGATTGCGGGAAGGCGAAGGCGTAACCATACACTTCCTCGATTTATGATTGTGATTTTTGGGAACTCCGATATGATACTACTTTGAAAACAAATTGTAATAACTTAATGGTCTTTAAGTGTTTTAAAAAGTTAAAATTTGGCATGATTTTTATGGATGTTACAAGTTAGTATCAGAGCCTTGGTTTGAGTGAATTGGAGGAACACTCGTGTGACTTTAGTCTCAAATCAAGGAAAAGATTTTCAAAAGGTTTTCAAAATAATAAAGGAGGATGCAAGTGTACGATCAGCCAGAGCGAGTAAGTAGACTCCAAAATACCATGCATTTATTTTATTATGTGATATGTTAGAATAGCACGCTAGTACTAGGCTAGGGATCTTCAGGAATTGCATAATAGAATTGTCTGATTGTATGATGCCTGATAGCCTAGGGTTTTCCTTATATGAGATTGGCATCATTACTGTAGTTTCTTAGTGTGTGCATCACGGCCGTACATAATTAAGATCTTATAGACTAAGAATGTTTGGTTTGGCCTTATTTCCCATTCTTTTTTTATGAAGGACTTAGGGTAGGATCAGATATTTGAAAGTATATGGGGTCGAGCGTTATGTATGACTAACATAGGTCAGTTGTAAGACAATTAGCCTTCCTCTAGGAGTGAGGATCGAGCGACCAACATATATATATATATATATATATATATATATATATATATATATATATATATATGTATATTGTTAGGGTGTTGTGGTGATAATTGAGACAAATATGGGTAGGTGTGGAAGGTAGTATGGGCACGTACTACTGAAAGCACAGGACCCATATGCGTAGCAAGGAAGTCACAATCCCTAGGGTTTAGTTAGGAGTTGGTTCCCTGTTATTCATGCAGATTATCTGATATCTTCCTGTTATATTTTCAGTATGGTGGTTACAAGGGGTTTTGTGACTGGATCCAGATTGGGATTAGGGCAGAGCGATCAGGAGGCCCCGACAGTGCTCGAGGTTATCGGCCAGGATTAGGGAGATCATCCCCGAGGAGGTGGTCGAGATTGTCTGGGGTCAGATTCCAGAGATGTTTGGGTCTATTAAGACTGCTATGATGGAGTTTTTCGATGACAGATACGCACCCCTTGCTGAGACGGTTGCCGCAGCAGGTACAACGGTTGTATCAGCGGTCGGTGGAGGAGCTAGTAGGGCATTCCAGTACCTCTACTTCAATAACATGAAGCCCCCTACTTTTAATGGGACTCAGTATCCCATCAAGGCCATGATGTGGTTATCTGATGTGGAGGGGTGTTTCTTCACATGTTCATGTCCTACTGACCAGAAGTTCAGATGTGCGGTTACTTGGGGAAAAGGACTGGTAGAGGATGATGACTAGGTCTTATTCAGATGACCAGAGAGTTGCGGTTACTTGGGAGCAGTTCAGAGATATGTTTCGCTCCCACTATATTCTGCGGGTCGAGAGGGAATGACTGACTCAGGAGTTTTTGGAGTCGAGACAAGATGGTGAGACAGTGACGGAGATCACCCGCATGTTCCCTGAGAGGGCTATGTTTTGTCCAGAGTTTTCCTCTGAGCAGGCTCAAATGACTCGTTATCTGAGCATGCTCAAGACTGACATCCATCAGTTTGTTGCTACTCAGTGGTGTGATACCATGCTAGAGCTACAGGAGGCCGCTAAGCGGCGTGAGATGGAGATTGAGCTGCAGTTGAGGGAGAAACGGAGGGCCTCGACACAGTCACAGTCGGCGCTGAAGTGTTCTAAGACCGCTGATTCTAGGTCTGGAGGGCATCAGGGCCGCACTTGTGGGAAGTTCGCGAAGGTTCATTCAGGAGTGTTCCGATAGGGTAGCGGGTGCCACAAATGTAGCAAGGAGGGAGCATTATGTGAGGGACTGCCGCCAGACCGCCCCAACCCCGGATATGATGATATGTTATCATTGTCATCAGGTTGGTCACGTGAAGACCAACTCTCTGTAAATTGTTGCTAAGCCGGAGCAGGCTCCAGCGCCGGCTACACTGAGGATTATCGATGGGAGATAGGGTAAAGTAGAGCCCCCGAGGACTCAAGGACAAGCCTTCCAGCTTGCAGCCGAGGAGGCCAGAGAAGCACCGGATGTGGTTGCTGGTATGTTTCTATCCCTTATCTTACTTATTATATATGTCTTATGCTCATTTGTTTTACTTGTGATTAGGTACGTTTTTAGTGAACTCCTTTTCTGCATTGGTTTTAGTTGAATCGAGGGCGAGTCGGTCGTTTGTGTCTCAGAAGTTTAGTAGGGAGTTCAGTGTGCCAGTAGGAGAACTAGAGTGTCTGTTGCGAGTCTCTATCGCCAACGAACACGGGGTTTCTACTTCTTCAGTCTACCGAGGATGCGGGTTGGAGATCTTTGGGGTGTCTTTCCCGATCGATTTGGTTTCGATCCCCATGAGGAACATGTGTGATTGTGGGTATGGACTGGCTTAGTCTATTCAAGTGTTGGTTCGAACCTCAAGTGGGGGAGAACTGATCGTCTATGGCGAGGGTACCAGGCATGGATAAGGATTTTGTTCAGCTGCCAGGGCTCAACAGTACATTCAGCATGGGTGTGCGGGTTATCTAGTGTATGTGGTGGATACGCGGGTCCGAGATCAGATTTCGGTATCATAGATTCCAGTGGTCAGGGATTTTTGCGGATGTATTTCCGGAGGAGTTACCCGGAGTGCCTCCGGAGAGGCAGTTCAAATGTAGGATCGACCTAGTGCCAGGTGTGGCTCCCATCGCCAAGGCGTCATACCGTTTGCCACCACCAGAGATGTTGGAGCTATCTGTTAGGTTATGAGCATTCTAACACTCCTAAGTGTACATGCAACCCTAACTACCTTGGATCTACGTTTTCTCTATTATACATGGAAATATGAATATTCCAAGGTATTACCCTAAATAGCATACAATCTTTTGATACTTGAATAATAAACAAGATAGAAATACATGCCTTGTTGATGTAACTTAACTCCATGAAGCTCGAGAGCCTAGTGCCCCAAGTGTGACACCTCAAATGGTTCACACAACATCAAATGCACTTGGAATAACTTAGAGAGAAATGATACACTTCATGAAATCGGCTAGCCCTCACCATTCCCTCATAGTCTCTCATGGTCACCGATTTTGACAAGAATACGATCCTTATATAGTGTGTCAAAATTAGGGTTACACCATGTAAACCCTAATAGTCATGGCCTTTCATTTCCATGATCCATGGGTACAAAAAACACCATCGAGCATCTTATGGGTTTTAGCCCAACTTGATAATCCATGGAGCATTAGCCCACTATACAAGTATGGATGATTTACACAATCAACCCATATATTTAATTAGTCTCCTTTTGATCACTTAATTAATTCCAAAATAATTCTTGATCAATACTAATTAAATAATCTTATTAATATATTAGAACTTATAATATCTTACCAAACCTTAAGTGTTATTTCTCTCATTTTAGTCTATCCAAATGCATGATGCCATGCAACCCAAATGGACCATGTCGAGTCGGTTCAAGTACATACCAAATATAGTTATGGACTTAGACACTAATCCAACAGTCTCCCACTTGGATAAGTCTAAATGTATTATTGCGTATGACTTCAAAACCCAACTGGCAATCATAGCTCTCAAAAGCCGTTGTCCCACTCTGACCTTGTCGATGAACTCTGACCTTTGTCAATGACTTGTCAATAAGATAAGAGATCATATATTCCTCCGTTCTAGATATCATGTGGACTGAGACATGGATTATAAATCATTATCTCTATCCATTTGTTGTTTCCCAATTTCCGATTCATGACAACCGACTAATTGAACAAATCAAATCAGTCCTGGCTTGGCCAAGCACTTCAAGGTGTCATCACTAAATCATCGAGGGGCACACAAATATCATTTTTATCCTGAAGGTAAAAGGAATGGATAAACTTCGACTCATATGGCTTGTTCTACTACTTGTTGAATCATACACAAATGCACATTTTATAACATCGAGTTACCAATGCGGTTTCGTGCAATCAATCTATAACCAACTCATAGTAACAACTCATATTTCTAGGTTTGAAGAATATAAGATATTATCGTCTCATGATCACTCGTGATAACATCCATGAAGTGATTCCAATGAGCGTGGGTTGAATCCAATACTCAGAACTTATGAGCACTCATGAGTGTTGTAGCACCACTTTGTCCAACATCTTAGACCTCCACAAGCCAACCTATGACATTCTTGATTCATATCTACTTCCAACATATTACCGATTGTGGATGGTTTGAATAACTTAGTCATTCAGGAAGAACGACCTAGTTATTCTGGAAGTCAAAACATGCATAGTGAAACACAAGAATAATCGAATCCAATATGGTCTCCGAACTTATGAATATAAATAAAACATCTTTTATTTATCACCAAATTGATTACCCATCATTCATTGCATACTGTTTCAAACTATCAACTTTATACTTGAATTAAAACAATAGTTGTCCCATGCTCCAAGCATGTACACTATGTTTTTCTAAACACAAGTCATGCCATACACCAAGTATACATACTAAGTTTGTCTATGATCTTTACATAGTGAAAGAGATCGATTGAACATAATTCCATTGATTCTCTTTTCACAATTCCAATTCCTTACTGCAAATGCAAGAATTCCAAATTCCTGCCATTTACCTAAATCTGTTAGATCCTAAACTTATATGCATTGGTCCTCTTGTTATGATTATGCACAAAGTCACAAAGACTTGTCAACATACATTACAGAGTATTCCAGTGGAGACCAACTTCATGGAACCGAAGTCTCATATTCAAAGTTCATGGCCTTTTAACATTCTTCTTGCATTTAGTTTCCTAATCTTACATAGATTTAATGAATAACTTCCACCTATGGGAACATTTCCATATTCCCCTTTTGACTATTACTCTTGAACAATAGTTGCCTCTTTTAAGAATATGTCAATATGGTCCTTCCAAAAGTAACACTATACTTCCAACTGTCCCTGAGCAACCAGTCTTTGGTAAACCTTAGACTGTCCTCGACAATTGCTTAATCCTTTTAGTCATATCCAATTCTAGACATTTTCCCTTCTTAATGCCCCAGGCATTTGGAAAATTTTAGAAAGGATGAATATTATAGCACATGCAATCAATCCTATATCTGAAGCATATGGGAAACGATTCATGATGTCTCACATAAAGACATGATACTAGAACTGTCCTTTTGCTACAATATTTCTATGCCAAGTTCTCATAATTCAGATTATGAAAAGGGATGCCGTAATCATAATCAAATTTTAGAACGCAAATAATAGACTCATATATATATATATATATATATATATATATATATATATATATATATATATATATATATATATATATATAATTTCCTTATGTTGAGCCATTCCAACACAAAATTCATATATATCCTTGGCTAAAGATGATTAAAACCTCAATCTAAGCTTTTAGAATTGAAATGAAGTATAATTTCCTCTCCCTTAATTATAGCAAAACAACTTTTTCCCAATTGAAACTTTGTTTTCTATAATTAACATTGCTAACTTGCAACACTTATCATAATTATCATGCTCCCACTAACATGATGATTATTAGCATAACACTTATGCTCCCACTAGCTTTGACATGTACTCAGAAATCAGTTGGACTTCTAGAAATCAATACTTTATTGACTTTCTTACCAAAGTTCAGACTTCCGATACGAAATGCTTTGATAAAACTTTATCAATATCACACACCTTTCCTTAGATAGCTCACATGTGTGTCTAAACAATTTTAGATTTATGAAAAAGGATGTTGTAATCATAGTCTCAATTGTTTAGACCATTACCATTTCTCACAAGTCCATGTTAGTGTGTCAGTTAACCACACACACTCTACTAATGACTTTGAGAATGCAAATATCACATTTGCTAACTCCCAAAAGTGTACTTAGTGAAAGTGTTCCCTCACCATCATTTTCATGAATCGGAGAAAACCCTTATGACACTTAGATTTTCTGGTGTATGTGTTCATATCCATGTGAATTGTCAAAACCATAATCACAAGACAAGGTTAGTGACAAATCTAAACACTTATAGATTAAACTTGTGCAAGCTTAACTTCTTGCCACTAGATAGCTCAAGGGCCTGACATTGCTTCCAAGTTGTTATGCAACCAATTGATAACTCTCAGAACTCACATGCAATGCCAACTTTAACTGGAATGGGCTGAGAAATTTTAACACGATAGGTTATGAACCTCAAGTCGTGTGCTAGTGATAAACTAAATGTTTTTTTATTCTTGATTAGATCTTGAAACTTTCAGAATCTTTAAGACTCCCACTGTCCTCTTTACATATAAGACTATCTTGCCAAATATTCAAGAGATGGTGTGGATTCTTTATCAAGACAAACACTTCACACAATTGGCCTAAGTTGGTCTTTGTTTTATCCAAAACATCACAACTTACCAATTTCAAATATACAAGAGTAGGACACTTTTACTCTTACATTTGACAAGTGTTATAAACCTTTCTTTAAGATATGTCACTCAACTTAAATTCTTGGAGTATGATTCTAATACTTGTTTTGGAACGAAGTATGACTCATCTTCTTGATTTAAACACTTCAACAATTCAAGATTCCTCTTCTTAGTCACAAGAATGCACTAAGATGTCCGTAGAAGACCAATTGTGATATGGTTTCTTAATCATTGAGATGATCACAAAACATGATACTAAAGTACTCTCCCATCTTCTCAAATTTTAGAAACTTTTATCCTTCTGCCTAATTTGATTCTTCTCATTCGTTCTGCCATACATCCAAACTTTTCCAATGCTTCAGAATTATACTTAAACTTGTAAGTATAACCATATTTACTAAACTTTTGTAAATCATGAAAAATAGTCGTATTGATCTTTTGTGGTGGACTTGATCAGTGCACAAGAGTTTGTACTTGATCCCTTAGTCCTTCAGTTGACTCACATATACATGTGAATAATGAATTAGTCTTAATTTTCCAAAGATGAAAATTCTCATTCATCATACTATACAACTTGCATGATTTCCAAGTTTCTATCCAACTGAAACCTTGGGTGATGAGAATCTTTCCTTATTTGGTAAATTTAGACACTGTCACAAATGAAACGAACAAATCCATTTTCTAATACTACTATCAATGGAATCATATAAGCAACAATTTTCCACAAACACCATTGTAAGGATACTTAGAATAAATGAAATGAAAATTTTTCTTTTATTTTAAACTTTGCGGAAAAACTTATCCTTACAGTGCAAAAGTATATGAAAAACTTTGTTGTTATCTATTCCTAAGCAATATATCATAACTCCTAAGTAACAGCTCAAAATTCTGATAACCGAACCATGCGATCGAAATCCATTTTCGCGATTAGAATCAGCATATACTTCCTTTAAGTTAATCACTTTTCTTTGATTTTTAAAACATCAACATGTGACCTAATCACATCATGTAACAAGAATCTCAGAATAAAAACTTAACAAAGTTAGATAGTGGTCTTTACCTGAAGTAGAGTCAAACTTCTTAACTTGATCAACCTTATGATCTTTCAGGTATATAGGCAGCTTCGTAATCGCTGCCCCTTCCTTTGGCAAAATATATGGGCTCTTTGGGAATGGTGCATTGGACTATGTCAGACTTGCCTTTCTCTTTACCATTTGGTCAACCTAGTTGACTATGGTCAATCCCTTTCCTTGGGAAGAGAAGGCTTTTCTAGGTATCCAGTGTTACAATTGTCAATGTCCATGGTAGATTGGGAAGTTGATCTACTAATCAAATTTGTTTTACCAAAGCTCCAAATCATTGTTGATTCAGCAGCACCAAGCAAATAGATAAGATCATTAAGGGTCATGTCATAGTCTATTTCATATTAGTCCCAGAGCTAATTCACTATGTGACTTAGAAAGTGATTGAACAACCAACTTTCTTAAGACTTTGACACCCAACTCTCCCGGCTTGTCAATTTGTGACTTCATCTCCAAGATGTGAGCACACATAGACCTTGCTTGCCAATAAGGCTAGAGTGACTTTGAACTTGTGGGTTAGGGAGAATAATTTGAGGAGGTGGAGGAAGTGAAGTTCCAAGAGATTTGGGAAGATCATAGATGTCAGAACTAGACATCTTTTGGGAGATATTCAAGATAGTTGATCTAAAGTCCTTAATATAACACCCAATATGAAATATTAAGGCTATGACCCAACACAATACTTTTATAACCTGGAAGAGGGATGCCGTAATCCAAGCTATAAAATATTTGATGGTATGCGAATGACGATTCACCAATTTCCACTATGAAAACGAAATAATTTAACTAGGTTTTACTTGGATTTGAAACTCCTAGATATTTTGAGATTCATTGAACTTTCAATGGCATGTTTCAATCTTGAGTGTGCCCTTCAGGTTTTGTGACTAGGATGTCGAGGATCACAAAACAAGGTGTGAAGTAACCATGCAAATTACTTGGTACCCTTAATATTTACCCCTTAATCGATGTTCCAGGTTAACCACACTCACTCCACCGATACTATGATAAATATTAAGTTACCCTTTGCCTACCTTGTTAAATCCAGCTAGTGTGCAGGTTAACCACATGCGCTCCACTAACCGACTTAAGCAAAGTGCAAAGTGTAATTTCATGGATTAGCACCTTATTCACATTTTCATAAAGTAACTAACATTGGGAATTATAAAAACATTTTAGTTACTTTATATTTATCATTAATATTTTTAATGAAGGGATAATTCTAGTCCTTGTCCTACCCGTTCGGCTAACGACCATCCACCAGTCAAGTAAGCGGTGGGTGAGAGTGGACACCCATTAAACTGCCATTTTATAGGTAGTAACCTTATACCCCCCCCCCCCTTTATAGAACGACTTCGTAAATGAGGCCTACTAACAGTAAGACTGACTTGCTCTTATATATATATATATATATATATATATATATATATATATATATATATATATATATATATTATTGACTTATAATACTATAAAGTATAAGGGTTGAATTTTAACTTTTAAAATTCTAAGGGCTTAACTTGGAACTAAAGTATTCATATTTTAAAATTCCAAAACTTGAAGGCAAGTTTTGAATCTATTCAAAACTATTCAATTCCATAACTTATGTGTTTAAAGTAGTTTTAATCCAAAAACTCTTCAAGTTCCATAACTTGAGGACAAGTTATGGAAGACTTTAAATTATTAAAAGAATATGACTTTTCTTTATTCATAACTTATGCAAATATTTATAAGTTTTATGAATCTTTAATGTGACTTTTCATACAACTTGGGGACAAGTTACATAAACACATTTTAGAACCAACACTTAGATTAATTTGGATTGAAAACTACAATTTCACATAACTTTTCTATTAATTTAAGCAACTCATAAGAACAAGATAATTCAATCAAACTTTTTCATGTAATTAGCCTAGCCATTAAACTAATACAAAACATGAATCTATTGACAATTATCTTGTAAATTGGATTAGCATGAACACTACCACACCAAAAACAGGTTTATAAGTTGAAAAACAGCTTAGGGTAATGTTCCTAGTCCATTTCCAGCCAAAACAGTTGAAGATATGTTGTCTGGGGGTCCAACTCGTCAAGTGCATGAATCAACTTGGCAAGTTGGATGAGTTTTGCCTTGGACTCGTCGAGTCCCTTTATGGACTCGGCAAGTCTGCTGCCCAGACAACATAAAAACTTCGATTTTCAGCCAATTTTGCAAGAATAACAAGAAAACAAGCCTAGTCTCTGATATTACTGTTGGGTTTTGAGCATTCTAAGACTCCTAAGTGTACATGCAACCCTAAATACCTTGGATCTATGTTTTCTCTATTATACATGCAAATATGAATATTCCAAGGTATTACCTTAACTAGCATACATGCTTTTGATACTTTAATAATAAACTAGATAGAAATACATAACTTGTTGATGTAGCTTAACTCCATGAAGCTCGAGAGCCTAGTGCCCCAAGTATGACACCTCAAATGGTTCACACAACATCAAATGCACTCGGAATAACTTAGATAGAAATGATACACTTCATGAAATCGGCTAGCCCTCACCATTCCCTCATAGTCTCTCATGGTCACCTATTTTGACAAGAATACGATCCTTATATAGTGTGTCACAATTAGGGTTACACCATGTAAACCCTAATTGTCATGGCCTTTCATTTCCATGATCCATGGGTACAAAAAACACCATGGAGCACCCTATGGGTTTTAGCCCAACTTGATAATCCATGGAGCATTAGCCCACTATACAAGTATGGATGATTTACACAATCAACCCATATATTTAAGAGTAAATTACTGAAATCGTCCTTATGGTTTAGTCAAAATTGCACGTTTGGTCCCTAACATTTCTTTTGCATTTGGATCGTCCCTATGGTTTGATTTTGTTGTGTTTTTCGTCCCTTGCATACATAAAGTTAGGGACGAAATGTGCAATTTTGACCAAACCATAGGGACGAAAAACGCAACAAAATCAAACCATAGGGACGATCCGAGTGCAAATTAAAAGTTAGGGACCAAACATGCAATTTTAATCAAACGATAGGGACGATTTCAGTAATTTACTCTATATTTAATTAGTCTCCTTTTGATCACTTAATTAATTCCAAATTAATTCTTGATCAATACTAATTAAATAATCTTATTAATATATATATTAGAACTTATAATATATTACCAAACCTTAAGTGTTATTTCTCTCATTTTAGTCTATCCAAATGCATGATGCTATGCAACCCAAATGGACCATGCCGAGTCGGGTCAAGTACATACCAAATATAGTTATGGACTTAGACACTAATCCAACACTATCATCGCAACTATAGGAACTGTTGGGCAAGCAGTTCATCTGCCCGAGCAGTTCCCCATGGGGAGCGTCAATACACTTCGTTAGGAAGAATGATGGTTCACACCGGATGTGTATCGACTACCGGGAGTTGAACAAGTTGACGTTGAAGAACTGTTATCCACTCCCGATGATAGATGATTTGTTTGATCAGTTTCAGGGTGCGTCTTGATTTTCCATGATAGACTTGAGGTCTGGTATCATCAAGTCAGGGTCAGAGAGGAGGACGTGGAAAAGACTATGTTCTAAACTCGTAATGGATATTACGAGTTCGTGGTGATGCCGTTTGGGCTCACCAACGCACCAGCAGTATTTATGGACCTGATGAATCAGGTCTGCAAACCGATGCTCGATCGCTCGGTCATAGTATTCATCGAAGATATATTGGTGTATTCCAAGACTCGAGAGTAGCATGAGGAGCATCTGCGGGAGTTATTGGGAGTTCTAAGGCAAGAACGGCTTTATGCCAAGTTCTCGAAGTGCGCATTTTGGTTACGAGAGGTACAGGTCCTAGGACACCTCGTTAATCAAGAGGGGATTTTGGTTGATCTGGCCAAATTCGAGGCGGTCATGCAGTGGGAGGTTCCGAAATCTTCCACTAACATCAAGAGCTTTCTAGTATTGGTAGCGTACTACCAGAGATTCATACAAGATTTCTCCAAGATTACAGTACCCTTCACTCGTCTGATGAGAAAGGGGGTGGATTTCTGGTGGGGCCCCGAGCAGCAGAGGACGTTTGAGACCCTCCGACAACATTTATTCGAGGCTCCAATGTTGACTCTTCTAGAAGGAGTCGAGGATTTTGTTGTGTTCTATGATGCATCCATCACGGGACTAGGATCGGTTCTCATGTAGAGAAGACGAGTGATAGCCTACGCATCGCGACAGCTAAAGTTGCAAGAGACGAGATACGCTACTCATGATTCGGAATTGGGAGGGTTGTATTCACTCTCAAGATTTGGAGGTCTTATCTCTATGGGGCCCGATGTACCATCTACACGGACCACAAGAGCCTAAGACACATCATGGATCAGCTGAACCTGAACATGAGACAACTCAGATGGCAGGATGTAGTCAAGGACTACGACTACGAGATCCTTTACCACGCAGGTAATGCGAATGTGGTGGTGGACGCTCTAAGCTGCAAGTCAGCTGGGTCTTCCACACCAGTGACATGTATGAGGATATCGGTGGATTCTCCACTTGTGAGTTTGATTAGAGATGCTCAGGCTAAGGGTATCCGACCTTAGAACTGGTAACCAGAGAGGATCAGGGGTGAGAATCCTCGATTTGTGTAAGATACTTGGGGATTTTTGACGCGATCCGGTCGGGTATGGGTTCCGATTTCTGGTGTGGTCAGGTAGATGGTTATGACGGAGGCTCATAAGTCTCACTTCTCTATTCACCCAAGGACCACGAAGATGTACCGGGATTTGAGTCTGAGCTATTGGTGGCCGTGCATGAAGCGAGAAATCGCTTGGTACGTTGAGAGGTGCTTGACATGCAGGATGATCAAGGCCGAGAATCAGAGGGCGCATGGAAAACTGCAGCCTCTATAGATTCCCATGTGGAAATGGGAACATATCATGATGGACTTCATCTTAGATAGATTGATGAAGAGTGCCCATTTCTTGGCCATACGGGAGAGTTCATCGGCCGAGAAGTTAGCCGACATGTATGTCCGCGAGATTGTTGCTCGCCACGGAGTTTCGGTCTCTATTGTTTCCGACCGAGACGTTAGATTCACCTCTTGCTTCTGGCAGAAGTTCCACGAGGAGCCGGGCACACGGCTGCATTTTAGCACAACATATCATCCGTAGACTGACGGCCAGAGCGAGCGGACTATACAGACCCTCGAGGACATATTGAGGGTTTGTGTCATCGATTTTGGTGGAAACTAGGATTCCCACCTACCCCTTGCGGAGTTCGTCTACAACAACAACTATCATTCCAGTATTGGTGCCCCACCTTTTGAGCTGTTGTACGGGCGGAGATGTCGCACCCCAGTCTATCGGGGTTAGGTGGGTCACAGAGTGATGGGGCGGACAGAGGTAGTTTTACAAACTATCGAGACGATGCAACAGATTAGACAGCGGTTGCAGACCGCACATAGTAGACAGAAAAGATATGCCGACCGACGTCGATCAAAGTTAGAGTTCCAGGTCGGTGACATGGTACTCCTGAAGGTCTCGCCCTAGAAGGGTGTGATCCCTTCATAAAGAGGGGGAAATTGGGCCCCCGATACATTGGGTCATTCAGGATCATTTCCAGGGTTG
Source organism: Lactuca sativa (assembly GCF_002870075.4). Taxonomy (NCBI): domain Eukaryota; kingdom Viridiplantae; phylum Streptophyta; class Magnoliopsida; order Asterales; family Asteraceae; genus Lactuca; species Lactuca sativa. The sequence goes on along the minus strand of NC_056626.2, from coordinate 182,315,823 downwards.
GCAACATGGCATATAGGCTAGACCTTCCTGAGGAGCTCAGTCAGATCCACAACACATTCCACGTTTCGCAGTTGCGAAAGTGCATCCTGGATGAGCTGGCCGTGGTATCATTGGATGATATTCAGGTTGAAGAGCGCCTGAATTATGTGGAGAGGCCATGGCCATTCTGGAGAGGAAAGTGAAGATTCTGCGGAATAAGAAGATACCTTTGGTAAAGGTTCAGTGGGAGCATCGTAGAGGGTCCTGAGTGGACATGAGAGCCAGAGGTTGAGATGCGGGAGCACTATCCGGATATGTTCACCGCAGCGGACTTCTAGGACGAAGTCTAGTTCAAGTGTGGGATAAATGTAACGCCCCGGCTCTCAGGTATTAATTTCAGTCTTAATCTTTCAGATTGAAAAGTCTACTCGACGATTTGGATTACCCGACTCGTCAAGTACGAACGTGGTTAGACCACAACCTTAAGTGACTAACTCAGCGAGTCGAAGGACAGACTCAACGAGTTTGAGCAGGAATAAGAAAACCTTAATTTCGGGGTTTTCCCCCTATTTAAAGGACCTTAAGTACCTTCTTTTAGCCTCCTTATCTCTAGTTGATGGCTAAAAGGAAACCCTAATCGATTTAGACTCCATTCTTGAGTGGGTGTGGAACTAAAGTGTGTTTTGGTGCTTTCATTAATAGAACTAAAAGATTTAGAGGCCTGGATTGAAAAAAAAGGAAGTGGATCTCCCATCTACGTCGTTTTAGGAGCTAGCCTGAGGTAAAAAGCTTTTAACTTGATCTTTTCATACTTAGATCTCTTTATATTAAGATTAGGGCCATTTTACCTTGTTTGGTACTCAATTCGGGTAATGGTCATGATCTGAAGTAGGAACTTCAGATCTAGACTCATCTTGGTTCTTATGGTCATAAACTTCCAGCCTTTGGCAAGATAATGTCTTATCCTCACTTAGAACCTCTTCTCTAGTTTGATTTTGGCCATTTACACCTTCCATGTACGTAAAGTTTGCAACTTTACGTAAGAAGTATGCCTTAGGAGCTTAGATCTACGTTATGGAGCTTTGGAATAGCGTAAAAAGCATCTGAATGGAGAAAATACTGAAGGGAATCGACGAGTTGCATGGTCAAATTGGCAAGTCTAATGAAGATTTTCATGCAAGGTTTCTACATGGATTCGGCGAGTCAACTAGGGTTATCCCGATTTTTGAACATGCATGAACTCGGCGAGTTGCAGGGAAACTCGATTAGTCGATGAGGGATTTCAAGACTTCTCCAGGAAGGACTCGACGAGTCGGTGGACTGCACTCGACGAGTCAGGTCAACATGGACTGTTGACCTTGACCATTCACTTGGACTTTGACAAAGGGTTGACTAGTTGACTTTTGGGGCATTTTGGGAAACTGGAAATTTATGGATAAGATTCTATGGTGAATACAGGTGGTGGAGTTTGTGGAGGTGATCTGAGAGTTGAGCTTATCACTTCAGCGCGACAATTGTGAGGTGAGTTATCCTTACTATATCTAATGGGTCTAAGGCACCAATACCGGCCCTTATCAGATTTGTATCCGGGTTTATTGCATGGTATGCTCATTGGTTTACATCCTGGTAGTTAGGATGGTGATATGCTTAGTGACCTAGTTAGGTCGGTATCCTGGTATATAAGATGATGCTATGTTAGTGACCAGTTAGGCCTATATCCTGGTAATAGGACGTTGTTATGATTACTAATCTGTTAGATCCGTTTGACTGTTATATATGCTAGCGTATGATATGAATGTGCACATGTTTGTTAAATGGGGGTTGGGTTGAGACGGTCCTGCTTTGTGCTGAAGGCTAACAGAGCCAGGGCGGCCCTGCAAAGGGGCTCAGTTAGGTCGAAGGCCTAACGAGCGGTCCAGTTAGGCTATAGGTCCTACGAGGCGGCCCAGACGTGCCGAAGGCTCGGAAAACGGTCCAGATAGGCTGATGGCCCGCGAGGCGGTCCAGTCAGGCTGAAGGCTCATTATGCATGTTGTTTTCTTATATGTTTAAGTGATGTGGTTATATTTGTATGGTGTTGGTATTTTGGGGGTAACTCACTAAACCTTTGAGCTTACATTTATCAATTATTGTTTCAGGTACTTCGGATGATCGCGGGAAGGCGAAGGCGTGACCGTACACTTCCTCGATTTATGATTGTGATTTTCTGGGAACGCTGATATGATACTATTTTGAAAACAAATTGTAGTAACGTAATGGTCTTTAAGTGTTTTAAAAAGTTCAAATTTTGCATGATTTTTATGGATGTTACAAAATTTTAGGGTATATTTTACCAAATTGCATAGGACGCCCGAAATCTCATGGCCGGCCCTGTTGCATGTGGTTTTTTGCCATTTGAGAAATCAAGTATACTCTTATATTTTCTTTCTACTTATCCTCTTATTCAATAGATTAAGAAAATTGTTAAACTTAAAAGATAATATTAAGAGAGATAATTAATGGTATCCACATATCATATTTTTATATGACTAGGAGGATAACTAGGAAAGAAAGATAAAAGGAAAATCTCCAGAAAAATCCTAAAATTTTTCCTAATTTATGAAAAAATCTCAAACTAAAATCTGTTTTAGAAAAAGCATGAATTACCAGTAAAAATAGCGATTTTAACCAATTTTTCCCGGTTTACCGGTTTTTATTATTTACCTGTTTCATTAAAGTCTCATTATTTTACGAATAAGTCTCAAACTAAAATTTAGTGATGATTTGACCATTTCTCCATGTAAGATACATTTTATCGGTTTTATTGCTGACCTAGACGCCTAGTCATTAAATGAGCTAATGAGATGAATATGTTGAGGATATTTTTTTGGATTATAAAATGCATCTAAAGAAGATTGCAATAATTACATAAACTAGCAACAACTACGTTATTTTTTACGTTTATTAGAAATTTCAAATTATCTATCTAATCTTATATAACCCAATGTACACATCTCATCAAACATGAGCTCGTTTCCTGCTATTTCTTTTCCCGGAAACATGCATTTTAGTGGTTTCATTGCCGACCTAGATACATAGTAATAAATGAGCCGATGAGATGAATATCAAATTTTATTGTAAATGTAGCATTATATAACTCATCATATCCATTTTATCAACTAATTTAATGACTAGGTGTCTAAGTCAGGAATGCAACCGTAAAATATATGTTACATTGAGAAAACAGTCAAATCATCACTAAATTTTAGTTTGTGACTTATTTGCAAATTAAGGTAAATAATGAAACTTTAATAAAACGGGTAAGTAATAAAACCGCTAAATCGGGAAAAATGTGTCAAATTGTCATTTTTACCGGTAATTCATGTTTCTTCGTAAATAAATTTTAGTTTGAGACTTTTGCGTAAATTATGATAAAATTTTAAGATTTTTCTAGAGATTTTCCAAGATAAAATGATATTTATTTATTTATTTCCATTTTATTTTAGGATTTTTTTAGACATCATATTTTGTAATATCCTGTTTAGCCATCAAATCCGAAAAGGACAATCTTGATAAAACAATCATAAAGACGTGATTTCCGAGTACCCTAGGAAAAAGATCGTTTTGGACTACATAGAAACAAGAATGTCACAACTTTCTTTTCTTCAAATCAACTTAAAGGCCTCCACGTTTAGTGCAATTAATATTGTTTTTAGGACATTAACGAAAACGCTTTAGAAAGAGTTATCATCTTTCGTTAATTACTAGGAAAGAGAAGACGTGTGTGGTCCACTTGGTTCGGGTATATTCAAGACAAGGGCTCCGGAAAGTGTTGTGGAACGTGCTCATGCAATGTACTTACATATCTGAAAATGCTTCTCTACTTTAATCTTTGGAAATGAATAAATAGAAATAGAAATATTAGTATATTTTTGAATAAATTCTATTAAAATATCAGTTATAGAAAAAATCATGGATATGAGATTATTTTATTAGTCTATGTAAAATGATTTAATATTATATAGATAAATAAAAACTTGGAAAAATACCGGTTATAGACATTTTTTGGGGTTGAATTTTAAAATATAGACACAAAAAATTGAATTTTCGGGTATAGAAATGGAATACGCGGAGGTAGCTCCGAGGGGCTCCGTAGAATTCACTGTAGCTCCACGGAATTGCAAAATCGTAAATAAATCAGGGTATTAAAAAAACTCAAGATCCATTCCGCGGCGCTACCTCCGAGGAATGAGTTCATTCTTCGGAGGTAGCGCCGCGGAATGGATCTTCAGAAATATATTTTTTTTCACATCGATTTTTCGGGGTTTATATTGATTCCCCAACTAATTATTTTAAAGAAAATATTATAATAGTATGAATTTTTCTTAACAATATTTAGAATGAATGTAGGTGATTTTTTTTTCTTTCTGAAGATCCATTCCTCGGAGCTACTTCCGCAGAATGAGTTCGTTCCTCGGAGGTAGCTCCGTGGAATGGATCTTGTATTTTTTTTATTTATTTAATACCCTGATTTATTTACGATTTTGCCATTCTACGAAGCCACAGTGCATTCCACGGAGCCCCTCAGAGCTACCTCCGCGAAATCTATATTTATACCCGGAAATCCAATTTTTTGTGTCTATATTTTTAATTTAACCCCCAAAAAACGGGGGTGGAGCTACATGCTGCAAGAGCAGGCCTTGACCCACCTCACACAAATTTAAGGTGAAATATGATATATAAAATTTATATTTCTATTGAATAAAAAATGCTAAGACTTTGAATTGTACCTTGTTCAAAACTTAAATTCATAATGAATGGAATACTTTACCTACTAAGACATGTCGATTAAAAAATTAAGACAACAATTTTTGAATAGATCAAATTGTATTTCAATCTCCAAGATGAATTCATCGTTCATCCGGTTAGTATATTCATATTTTTTATTATTATAGTTAATCAATTACTTCCAACTTAAACGAACAATTTACTTTAAAATCATATATTGTTACACGTTGTTACCATTTGAAGTATTTAACTACTTGTTCATATTTTGTAAATTATTTAGACTATCCTAAAACAAAATCCTAGCTATGCCACTACCAAAAAATGTCTATATCCAGTATTTTCCCTAAAAACTTGGTCCACTTCTGTGTTTTTATGATATTTTGTATCAAGATAATTTACTTATCAGTGGTGACAGATACAACGCTGTATTTAATTTCAACATCATATGATATTTGGCTATCATGATAAATATAAAATGTTATAAGGTTTATAAAATTTCTTGAGATGAAAATTATTAAATTCATATGGATTCCAACTTCATATTTTCAGTAATGTGATATGAAAAACATATTTTATAAATATATAAAAAAAACATATATTATAAGGATAGAAAGAAAATTTGTTTTTAGACCAACAATATATATATATATATATATATATATATATATATATATATATATATATATATATATATATATATATATATATATATATATATATACTTTGATAAACATTTAGTCTCAAATGCTGAATTTTAAAAGGTACAATTTTTACTTCAATATTTACAACCATTTTATCCATTAACCGATTCAACAGATTACAACCATTTTATCCATTAACCGATTCAACAGAGAATTAAGCAAGTAATTTGGTCATAGACTCAATATTCCTTATTTTAAGCAACTTGAATCCCAATATCTCGACAATTATCTCTTTAATCTAACCCGCTTCCCATTTATCTCTCTTCTGTAGGTCGATTTAAAGAAATATTACAACCCTCATTCACCACCGCTGCCACTGTCGTAACCTCTACTTACACAACCATGAAATGCATCGGTACTTTCTTCTTTTTTGCTGACTACCTATTTAGATCTACGGTATATTCTCACAAACGAGCTTTAAGTCTCTCTCTCTCTCTCTCTCTCTCTCTCTCTCTCTATATATATATATATATATATATATATATATATATATATATATATATATATATATATATTCAAGCTTCTGGTTTTATTTTGTAAATTGTTGTTCCATCTCTCTTCCACTCTTAGATGATGTGTGGTACGCCACCACCATCACTGGTTACCATATATACCGCCATCAGCCATCACACCCACCTGCATCCTCGCATATTGGTGATCAAATACGACAATTTTGATCTTTGTCCTCATGTAGACATCTCATTTTGTTTTGTTTTGTTTTTTTTAGGTTTTTTATGGTGTCTGATCATGGAAAAAAGAAGCCGCTCCGAAGAAAGATTATAGGTAGAGTTTTTTTGTTTTCTATTTTAGCGTGGTTGAATTTTCGTTTCTTATAAAAAACGGGAAATTCAAGAGCTTCAGTAAGATGTCTATAACCTCGGTAGAAAGATTTTACTATTTTGATAATGTTCAATATTCAAAATCTACAATTTCTTATAAGTAGTTACTATTTCCCATGTATTTTTTTTCGTTCAACTAGGAATTTTTTGGGTTCTCGGCTTCAAATAGTATCACAATGTACTATTGGCTTGTCGGTGGATGTAAGAAGTATTAGGAAGAAGTAAAGATACCTGCTAACAAAGAGTATCCACCGGAGAAAACTTACTCAAACATAAACATTTTAGTACTTGACATCAATTCATATTTCTTTTTAGTGGGTTTACTTTACCTATTTTTCATATATTTAGTTGTTTGTTATTATCATATAAATTATTCATGATACGAAAATCAGTCATACTCATATCAGCTCAGATCAACAACATCTCTATTATAATTAGTTAGACCATTTTTGTGTTTCAGGTCTGTCGTTTTGTATGGTACTCTCTTTCTTGATTTGGTTAAGCTTGCTTTGGTATGTTTTTTTAATACCTTGACATATTGCTAAAGCTCTCCCAATCTTGGTTTATCTCCTTTAATTTCTCTTTCCTATCTATTTCTATATGTACATGATTTGAAAAAAATATATATCAAAATTTGATTTAAGCTCATTAAGATCCCCTTTATAGTTTATCTCACCATATATCTCAGTTTCTGGTCTCAGATTGATAAGATGAATACATATCTCAAATTATCCATATTGTGAAACAAAAGAAAGGTGGTAACTATAGTGGTTAAGGTCTGTCTTTCATCATTTTTTTTGTTATTTTTTAAAAGATCTATATCCTTCTTTGATTTTGCGATTTGGATTTCTAGAACTATTTTTTATCATTCTTGGCGGAATGGGAGTAATGAGGTTGTGATGAACTAATGCCTTATATTGAATTACAATGTGTATGTGTGGGTGTGCACCACAATACCATGTACTGCAATAACAATATCCATAAACTCCAGTCTGTTTTAATAATTTTAGTTCTTCTAAATTGGCCCTAACATCAACCTTTTTTTTATAGAACACAATTGCATAGAAAAGGGTTTTACTTCAAGGTAGTATCCGTACTACTCGCCCAACTACCGTAGAAAAATAGGAAGATTCCATCGCCATTGCCACTATGGTTCATTCTTTATATCTGTCGGTGTATGCTATAGATTCATGTGTATATCTTTGCACCATTTATGTTTGTTTTCAGAGATTGTTTCAGATGTTTTTAATTGATTGAGATGATACTGAAAATAAAAAGCTAATTTATTAGTGAGAAAAGTTTGAATTTGTTTAGTGGGAGCATTTTATCCTTGATTTTTCATCATTACTGGTTGGCAAGTAAAAAATAAATATATGTTTGTATAGACTTGATCAACATTAATTGCTTAAGAAGAAATAGACTAATTAATTGTTTAAGAAGAAATAGACTAATCAATGGTTAAAACATAGTTTTTGAATGTCTTTTACTCTTTTAGTATGTACACAAAAGCTCTAAAGACTTGTCCAGAGCAATGATAGGAAAATCGTTCAAAATTGAAGTAGAAGATGACAAAAAAATATGAAAAATAAGATGATTATAATATTTGCAGAAGGACATAGGATGTGAAATTTTGTTAACTTCATCCATGGCTACTGGATATATGTTCTTTAATGAAATCTGTTTCAGGTCGCATAGACAGGGTCAGTTGCTTATTTGATTTGATTCTTTACTTTTTAATTTGTATATCAATTGGAATAGTGTGGTACTGACATCAAAACTTGTAAGACCTGATTCCACATCTCTAATGGATGCTTGGGCTCTAATATTGCCACAAATGGATCCTATACATTGACTGCATATCTTTTTCACTTTTATGTATTAAAGTGATCATATATATTTTTGTCATTGCAAGGTTTGAACAACTCTTAGAATGAGCAATATCACAAGGAAAATGGAACTCATGAAACCCTTCTTGTTGTTGTTGATGTGATCTATGTATATACAAGAGATTGTTTAACTTTTGGCATTAACATCACCTAAAATGTCAATTTTAGAGCATCTCAGTATAAAATAAATTGATATAAGGGTTTTAAATTTACGTTTTTGTATCTTAATAAACTAATATTGCATTTTATTGCATTCAACGTTTATTACTAATATAGTAAATTACAATTTTGGTCTTGATATTGCTAATTTTTCAGAGGCATAATTTTAAGCTACTTTTTCAAAGAACCATAATGGTTTAATAAGTGGGGGATTTCAAAAGGGCTATATTTTTACTCCAGGTTTCTATTTTTTGTAGACATTCTTAGAAATTTATTAATGCCTTTCTTTTCTTGACAAGGTATGCATCTAATTCTCCTTTTAATGTTTTTGAGTAAATTACGTGGATGGTCCTTGTGGTTATGGTGATTTATGTGTTTGGTTCCTAACTATTTTTCTTAACTTGGTAGGTCCCTAAATTTGGGTTTCTTTTGATTTTAGTCTCACATCGACTTAAATGACTATATTACCCTTAATGATATATTTTTATTATTTTTATTGTTATTAAACAAAATTTATATTTAGATCTTTGGATACAACCATTTAATCATAGTGAATTTCGTATTCTCCAAATTTTTGCTAAAAACAAGGAGACTCCATTCGATCCGGTCTTCAAAATATCGGCCATGAAATGTGGAATTTGAATATTGAAATTCTATAATTGGTGGCCCTTCCTTGGATAACTAGCATCTAATCAACAAAATTTAGTTTTAAAATCCTAGGTCCTCTTCTACTGCTCACATCCACTCCTACTCTGCCAGAACCACCACAACTATTGACAAACAATGACCTCTCCTTTCTCTCATTCTATCATTTCTGGTCTCTATGCCATCCTTGTCATAACCTTCACTAACAGGGCACAATCACATTATCAGTATAACCCTAAACTCTCGTTCTCACCGCCTTCAACTATCCTCTACCACTTCTCTAACCCGAAACCGCCTAGACCTAAACACCAAACTCGCACACCATACTTGCCATCTCGATCACCACGATCCACTTTTATCATTGTTGCCGAAGTACTGAACCATCATTGCTCTTCCTCTCCCACATAGACATCATGCAGATCGCATATGATATCGGTCTTAGTTATCATTTCAATTTTACAATATGTATGAGAATTAATTGCACCTAAACTGAATTACCCATAAACCAAATACCTCGACTCTTATTGATAATTGTTTAGCAGTAGTAAACTATTTGAGCAAAAGACCTAATCGCCTCTAAAAATGAATTTCTAAAAAAACTATTCACACCCGTCGCTTAGCACGGGTAAACGGCTAGTGTGTGTGTGTGTGTGTGTGTGTATATATATATATATATATATCTTTATACCTTAATAAGCATTTAGACTAAAATGCTGAATTTCAAGAGGTACAACCTTTAAAACATCATATACAACAAGTTTATGCATAAATGGAAAATCAGATCTTATTCGGTCAAACATTGAAGAAGTCAATCAATCTCATATCTTCCCTGTTATTAAGGGGTTATTGTTTTGACCCAACTCTTTTCCTTATTTGAATTCTATCTTTAGCTGATATTTAAGGTCAAGGAGGCTCATATCCCTCAATATCCTTTTCACTTTCGCCATCCTCATTTCATTCAAAATTTGGATCGACCACTTCTCAATTTACAGAAGTAAGAGAAAATTATGTTTTTTTTAATTTTAATTTATTTTTTGTCCTTTCTTGATTATTTCCCTACACCCCAAAAAATTGATTTTTTTACATAAGCTTCTATAGAACCAGCGGATGAACAACTTTGAAGAAGAAGAAGATTTTGATGAAACTGATGGGTATTATACAAACAGTCCTATGTGTGCATGCAACCCTAGAGTTGGATCTATGTTATCACTATTAGTTATACAACATTATGAACACATGAAGAAACCTAGCATGCTTCTAGTAATTTCGAAAATCACAAAGAAGGATGAAATACATACCTCTTGTTGTTATATTGTAATAACAACTTGAATCTTGAATCTTCTTGTCTTTGAAAGCAAGTACCATAAGTGTAGAACCACTAATTGCTCACAAACACCAAGAGCAAATGGAGAGGTAAGAAAGAGAGGGGAGGTATGAAATTCGGCTCTAGGAACCCTAAGGATCAAGTCATGGACGAATTTCATATGCCAAGGGGTGTTTATATAGGTGTAGGGATTAGGGTTTCAGTCCTTATCCTTATCTGGTTGCTTGCCCACCAAGCAGCCCAAAGGATAACCCTAGAATCCTTATCGTGGACGATTTCTAAGGCCTTATCCCCTCAAATTCGTCCACCCTATCCTATAGGGCATCCATTGCCCTACTTTGCAACTATCACATAATTACAGTTCAGCCCCCTAGTTTAGTTAACTTCTTTTAATCACAAAATTAATTCTTAATTAATTCTTGACCAATATTAACTAAATAAATATGATTTCTCCTTTAAGATATTGTCACACCCCCAAAACGGAACGGCGGAAACATTCGGGGGTGGTTGACGCCATGCGTAGTATCATAAGAATTGTATCATAGCAAGAATAGTAAATAGTAAACACAACCAGACATTGAATACATATGTGAAAAGGTTTACATTGTTTAATACATAGTTTTTATTCATAGTAAAAGTAAATAGACAGACACGATTCTAACTCTTCGTCTTCTCTGAACTCCTAGAAGTACGTGTCTACTAATTCCCCGAGAATAGAAGTAGTTTTGAAAATATATCAGCATAAAGCTGGTGAGTTCATAAGCATTTTAGTTTCAGTGAGAAAATGTTCTTTGAATCCATTTGAAAAGTGTTCTTCAAGAAAATCCTGTATTTTCTTATGAAAAGTGGTCTTGAAAGAGTGTCTATTAGTAGAAAATATACCATCAGTTTTAGAAAAACATGTTATCCGTCCTAGAGGTAGAGATGCCAGTTTAGAAGTCCTTGATTTCTAACAACATATATAAAAGTACTTTTATTACTTAAAATAAAAAAAATGCAGAAGAGAGTCCGTAAACAAAGTTAATTTATACTTATTTGCGAGTCGTATAAACATACTTGATATGAATGAGAGACCTTTATAACGTTTTTGAGGCGTTAAGCTAAATGACATTTGTTCACCACATGCGTTCCCGCCTCACTGTAGCTAGCAGTTCTGGTGTGGGATTGTCCTTCCCGAATAGATCTATTCACAAATCTCACGCTCTCCCTCCAGGAGACTCTAGTTATACTAAAATGATTTATCACTATATACCTAAGGGTACAATATTGAAGTAGCGCCTCACAATTCTGTATAATCTAGTTTACTAGCGAGAAATCAGCATAAAACAGTAATTATCCTTGAATATATGTACTTTATATTTCTGAGAAAAACATATAACATAAACTTAATATGCCATAGTTTATACATATTCTTTTATGAAATCTGATTAAGTAGAGATGCCTAGAGGGTTATCCCAAACTATAACCGTTATAGTTTATTAGAGTTGATATAGAACTGCTTTGTAAAAACCTTTCTGAAAGCTATGAAGTTAGATTTCCAAAATAGTAGTTTCCCTTATTCTCAACATATTACAAAAAGAGATAAAATATCTGAAAATGCTATTAAACGTGGAAATCATTGGACTGCATTAATAAGTTTAAAACTTAATAAAATACTTTGAATTTGGCTTGTATTCCCCCCTGAAAACATTAAAAACACGGAAAATGTATGGGTATGAACTCATTATTTGACGGATGATTCGAGCGGATGATTGGTTACAAGTGTAGAGTGTCAATTGAGGTTTCGCACTCAAGTGGATCCTAGTAACATATAATAGCACATATATATATATTAGATTTAGGTATTCCATGACAAAACATGATGGGAAACCACCATAAAGACTTGGAAATGCTTGTTGGGACCTTATGCGATCATACCAAGGAGGTGTATGGTCATTAGGGTGTGTGTGCGGCCAGGGTGTGTGGCCTGGCTGTGTGTGCGGTTGCACACAGGAGTGTGCGGCCGTACAAAGGGTGTGTGCGGCCGGAGTGTGCGGCCAGGGTCAAACTCTCACTTTGGAGAGTTTTTGAGGTGTGTACGGCCACCTTATGAGGGTGTGTGGCCGTACACCTTCAAGTGACGATGAACATGAAGAATTTCAGGATTAGATTCAGGTGTTTTACTTGTATAACAAGCTAAATGATGGAATTCTTCACGTTTTTGAGGCCCTTAGAGTGTTCTTGGATGAAGTTTTTAGAGAGAGAAAGTAGAGTGCAGCCAAATGAAAGGAATGAGTGAAGGGGTCACCCTATATAAATAGGGATGAGTGTGCGGTCGGAGGATGGGTGTACGGCCACACACTCATGTGTGCGGCCATACACTCGGGTGTGTAGCTACACACTCATGTGTGCGGCCATACACTCGGGTGTGTGTCCACACACTCATGTATGTGGCCACACACTCCTTTTGATGGAGTGTTTGGCCTATTAACAACCTTAAATCTTAAACCAACCCATCCCTAATTCAAACTTTGGTTGTATAACGCTTTAGATCATCCAAACAGGCTCAAAACAATGCTAAAAGATAGTTGTAACGAGTTTAGCATTGATAGAATTGGCTATGTATACAAGATAAAAGTTTCGGGTTGTCACATATATTATTCATATAATATATTAATAAACCATATTAACCTCTTTCTCAATTATTTCTCCGGTCAAGTTGCTTTGGTGAAGGCATCCCAAAAGGACCATGCATAACCGGGTCAAGTACTTACCAAATATGGTTACAGGCTTAGACACTAATCAGAGTCTCCCACTTGGATAAGTCTAGTAACCATAAATGCAAGTATAATCCGATTAGCAATCGTATCTCTCAAAGACGTTGTCGAACTCTGATCTTATCAGTAACCTGTCCTTTAGATAAGGGATCATATATTCCTCCATTCTAGATATCGTATAGACATGAGACATGGATTGAAATGATTCTCTCAGTCCATGTGTTATTTCTCGATTTCCGATTTACGATGACTGACTAAATGAACAAATCAAATTAGCCCTAGCCCGGCTGAGCATTTACGTTTTTCATCACTAAATCATCTAGGGGCCCACAGATATCGCGTTTATCCTACTTTGGAAAAAAGGATCGGATAAACTTTTACTCAATGCTCGCTTGCACTTACTCACCAACTCACATACAACAATATGTTTTATAACACCAAGCTACTGGTGCGTTTACATATTATCAATGTGCAACCGACTCACAAGATACAACTCCCACATCTCCGTTTCAAGAATATAAAATATTATCATCTAACCAATCGCTCGTGATAAAATCCATGAAGCGATCCAAGTGAGCGTGGGTTTAATCCAATGCTCAAATCATATTCTTAAGCACTCATGAACGTTGCATCAAACCTTTGCCATGTTTAATACACTTTAAACAATCTACACACCAATTCACGACAATCTTCTTTCATACCTACTCCCAAAGTATGAGTGACTGTGGAACATTCGAGTAATTTGATTATTCTGAAATAATTTAATTATTCAGGAAGTCAAAACATGCAAAGTGAAACACAATAATAATACTAATCCTATATGGCCCTAAACTTTTGAGTATAAATAAAACACCTTTTATTTATCACCATATTGATTACTCATTATTTGTCATTTCGGGTAATCAACTTATTACTTGAATTATAACTATAGTTGTCCCATGCTCTTAGCATGCACACTATGTTTACCTATGGTCCTTACTTTTTGAAATAGATTAATTCAACACATTTTCAATCATACTCATTTCACAACTCCTAATCCTTACCACAAGTGTAAGAATACCAAATTCTTGCTACTTATAGAATATGTCAGATTCTAATATTTTATGCAGCGATCCTTTTGTAATGTCATAGCACCAAGGTCACAAAAACTTTGTGAATGAAATTACAAAGTCCTCTATTGGAAATTTTTGTAAGACAATTCCATAGATACGAAGTCTCATATTCAAAGTACATTCCTTTGAACATCCTTTTTGCATAAAAGTTTCTAATCTAGACATATAGATTCTTAATGTCCAACTCCCAATATGGACACATTTTTATATTTTCCATATGACAACTCATTATTAATAGAATCATATCTAATAATAATAATGTCAATGTGTTCCATCCAATACTATACTTCCAGCTACTCACAAACAACCAATCCTTGGTGAACCTTAGATTGTCCTTTGATAGTTGTTTAATAAACTTAGTCATCTCCGGTTCTAGTCCTTTTTCCCTCTTAATGACCTAGGCATTTGGAAAATTTTAGAACGGTCAATTATTACAGCATATGCGATCGATCCTATACTCGAAGCGTATGGAATACGAAGCATAATGTCTTACATAAAGATGTGATACTTTATCAGTCTTCTGCCATAATATTTCAATTTTCCATGTTCTCAAAATTCGAATTAAGAAAAGGGATGCCGTAATCATAATCGAACTTTGAGAACACAATTCAGATATTTGACTAAATTCGATTAAAATTTGTCGATCTAAGCTCTTAGATCTCGAAACGAAGTATAATATTCTCTCCCTTAATCATAGCAAAACAATCTCTCAACCCTTGCAACTTGGCAAAGTAAACTCTTGTTTTCTATGATTAATATTGTTAACTTGCAACCTACCATAATTATCATGCTCCCACTAACATGATGATTATATCCATACTAGCATAACACTTATGCTCCCACTAGCTTTGACATGTATTCAGAAATCAGCTGAACTTCTAGAAAACAATGCTTATTGAATTTTTTAAGTTCATATTTCTAATGCTAGATGCTTCGATAAGACTTTATCTAAGCTTCTCAAACTCATACACATTTCCTTAGATACCTCATATGTATGTGTCTAAATGATTCTAGAACTCAAAGCAATAAGTCTAAAATGTTCAGACCCAATTGCCATTTCCCACAATTCGAACTATGAAGAGGGATGCCGTAATCATAGTTGAATCTGAGAAATCGAAATTACACAATGCTATCTTCATAATCTTTCTTAGTGAAAGTGTTTCCTCACGATCATTTTCATGAAGGAGAGAAACCTTATGACACTTAGATTTTATTGTGTATGTGCTCTTATCCAGGTGAATTTGTCATAACCATAATCACAAGATAATGTTAGTGACAAATCCAAACTCTTATGGACAAAACTTGTTCTTCTTAATTTCTTTCCATTAAGGGTCCTACCATTGCTCCCACGTTATTGAGCAGCTCACCCCTACAATTCAATGTACTTTCCATTGATCAAGGTGTCTTGCCCCTATGCAATCCATTGAGAACTCATAGAACTCAGATGCATAGTTGACTAAACTGGAATGGCACAGAAACAAGTATATGTCAACACGATAGGTTACGAACCTCAAGTCGTGTGCTAGTGATTATTGATTAGGTTTATTCTTGATTAGTTCTTGAAAACTTTTCAAGATCATTTAGACTCCCACTGAACTCTTGACATATATGATTCTCTTGTCAAGAAACATTCCTTGACAAAACAAATATTCAAGAGTTAGTGCGAAATTCTATCAAGACTAACACTCAACTTAATTTGTTCTAGTTGGTCTTTGTATTCTTCAAGACATCACAACTTACAAATTTTTAAATGTGTAGGAATAAGAAAACTTTTTCTATTCCACATTTAAGTGTTACAAACCTACTTAAGATGTGTCACTCGATGTCACAATCTTAACTTTATTATTTGATATTGGAACGAAGTATGATTCATCTCAAAGTCTTAACCACTATAGCAATTCTTGATTCCTCTTCTTAGCCAAACTAGTGTACTAAGGTGTTCTTAGAGGATGAATTGTAATATGGTTCTTTATTATTACTAAGATGATCATAAAACTTGATATACAAGTACTCTCCCTTCTTCTTATATTGGAGAAACTTCTTATCTTTCTGCCTAATTGATTTTTCTTATTCTTTCTGCCATTCATTTAAACTTTTCAATGGTTCAGAATCATGCGTAATCCTATAAGCATAACCATATTCACTAATCCTCTAGTAAATATGACGAACAATCTTATTGTTATTTATGGTGGACTTTACTAGTGCACAACATTGTTTACTAGTTTTTCTAGTCCTTCGCTTGACTCTTTCTCAAGGAACTAGTCTTCAAATTTCTAAGTACCAACATTTCCATACATCACATGATTCAAATCATATGATTCCAAGATTCTGTCCAATTGAAACTTGGGCAATGGGAATCTTACCTTACATAGAAAATTATAATACTACCATAAATAATATAACCAAGAATCTCATCAACATAATATTGCTTATAATAGAAACACATAGACATCAATTCTCATAATTGCCATTGCAAGGAAATATAAATAAGACAAAATCAAAATTTATTTTATTGCAGAATAAATATATCTTTACAACGCAAATGAAAACTATGTTATTACATATTCCTAAGAAATCTATCATAACTCTAAGTAGCAGCTTAAAATCCAATAATCGAATCTATGCGATCGTAATCCATTTCTTCGCGATCAGACTCAGCTTTCTCCTTCCTTTAAGTTTCCTTTCTTTTCTTCGATCCTTTAAAACACCAAATGTAGTATTATCACATCATGTTATAAAGAATCTAGAAATAGGAACTTAATGGAGTTAGATAGTGGATTTTTTCTAAAGCAGAGTCATACATCTTGACTCTCCCATCTCTTAGAACTCTCAGGTAGTCAAGGCAGCTTCATAACCAATGCCCTTTCTTTTTGGCAGTAGAAACATATGGATTCTTCTGGAATGGTACACAGGACTATCTCAGAGTCAGCCTTTCTCTTGCGTAGAGAAAACTTTTCTGGACTTCCAATGTTGCCATTTCCCATAGAAGGTTGGGATATTGATTTATCAGACAAAGTTTGCTCGACCAGTGCGCAAAAAATCATTTTTGATTCAGCAGCAATAAGCAAATGAGTCAAATAAATAAGGGTCATGTCATGGTCCATCATATAGTACTCCCTAACGAACTTACCATATGATTCGGGAAGTCACTGAAAAACCAAGTCAACAGCCAACTTCCTTGAGACATTGACACTTAACAATCTTGTCAATGTGTGACTTCATCTTAAGACGTATGTACACACAGACTTTCCATCTTTGTGTCTTATTGCCAATAGGGCTTGAGTGACCTTGAACTTTTCAAGTTTTTAAATATGTAGGTCATGGAGAATTATTGGAGGAGGTGGAGAAATGAAGCATGATTTCCATTTCCACAATCCAATCGTGGAACATCATCTTCATGTGGAAAACCTTTTCCAGCGGATTTAGGAAGACCATAGTTGTCAGACTTTGACATCTGTGAAATGGGAGAAAATTCAAGTTTATTTGATTGAGTCCTTAATAAAACACCCAAATGAGATATTAAGGCTAGGATCCAACACAACATCCTACAAAATGGAAGAAGGATGCCGTAATCCAACTTGTAGAACATTTGAAGGTAAGTGAATGACGATTCACTAATTTTCCACCATGAAAAACGAAAAAGGAATTTAAGTTTTAAATGTATTGAAAACTCCTAGATCTTTTGAGATTCATTGAACTTTTCAATGGCATGTTTAAATCTCGATATGCCCCTCCATTTGTGACTGGGATGCCAAGGATCACAAAGCAGGGTGTGAATAACTATGCAAATATACATGGTGCCCCCAATGTTACAGTCACCTATTTGATGTGCCGGTTAACCACACACGCTCCATCGAACTATGACAACCATCGAGTCACCCTTTTCCACCTTTGCATAGAATACAATTAGTGTGCCGGTTAACACACACGCTCCACTAACGTCTTAGCAAAGGTACAAAGTGTAATTTCATGGAATTGCATCAATTCACTTTTTCCTAAAGTAACTAAGATTGGGAATTTTGTAAAACATTTAGCTACTTTATTTTTCATTATACTTTTAATGAGGAGAGGGTTTGCCCTATCCTACCCGTTCGGCTAATGACCCTCCACCAATCAAGGAAGCGGTGGGTGAGAGTGGACACCCATTAAATGGCCATTTTATAGGCCATAACCTTATACCCCTTTATAGATCGGCTTCGTGAATGAGGCCTACTAACGGTATGACTAGCATTTAAGTTATGCATATATCATATTAGACTTTTAATGTTATACATAGTATAAGGGTGTATTTTACACTTTTGAAATACTAGGTGGTTTAATTTTATAAATTACACTTTTAATTTAATTAAATATAAACCATATCATTATGGATTTATTAACTCTCTTTTAATTATACACTTAATTAATTTAATAAAACCATAAGGGTGTAATTTGAACTTTTCAAAATTAGGGTTTTAGAATTTAGACTTTCAAAAATTAAACTTTTAATCAAACAATTTAAATTCCAAAACTTGGGGGAAAGTTTTGAAACTTTTCAAATCAATTAGGTTTTAATTATATTTAAAACTTTCGAAAAATCAAACTTTTTAATTTTTTAAAATCTTAAATATTAAAACGCTGATTTAATAATTATCCAAAATTAAACAATTAATTTGAATTATTAAATCTTGGAGGATATCTATTAAATTAAACAATTAATTTAACCTAATCCCTTAAATCCCCTAAAATTCGAAATTATGGGATGGGATAATTCAAAATCTTTAATTACCAAATTTAAACACTTAAATGATAATTACAAGATATGGCATTATCCAAATCCCTAGAATTTAGGATCTAATCTTGGGGAAGGAGGTAATTTCGAAATTCAAGGGTTGGATAACCCTAGAATTCGAAATCTTCGAGGCTAAGGTAAGGGTTTGGGAAACCCTAACCAAATTTCGAAATTTAAGGCTTATGAACCCTAAATTTGAAAATCATTCCTTCAGGGTTTATTGGCTATAAACCCTAATATGTTAAACTCATACTTTTGTATAGAAAATTAATTGAAAACAAAAACCAATGGCTCTGATACCACTGATGGGTATTATACAAACAGTCCTATGTGTGCATGCAACCTTAGAGTTAAATCTATGTTATCACTATTAGTTATACAACGTTATGAACACATAAAGAAACCTAGCATGCTTCTAGTAATTTTGAAAATCACAAAGAAGGATGAAATACATAACTCTTGTTGTTATATTGTAATAACAACTTGAATCTTGAATCTTCTTGTCTTTCAAAGCAAGTACCACAAGTGTAATACCTCTAATGACTCACAAACACCAAGAGCAAATGGAGAGGCAAGCGAGAAAGAGAGAGAGAGAGAGAGAGAGAGAGAGAGAGAGAGAGAGAGGAGGTATGCAATTCGGCTCTAGGAACCCTAGGTATCAAGTCATGGACAAATTTCATATGCCAAGGGATGTTTATATAGGTGTAGGGATTAGGGTTTCAGTCATTATCCTTATCAGGTTGCTTGCCCAACAAGCAGCCCAAAGGATAACCCTAGAAACCTTATCATGGACGAATTCTAAGGCCTTATCCCCTTGAATTCGTCCACCCTATCCTCGTAACACCCGAAATCAGAAAGGACAATAAAGGAAAGAAAACCCTAAGTTAAAAGGTCAACTCGTCGAGTCCAGGAAGGAACTCGACGAGTCAAAGCGGGATCTGGGGGAACGATTAAGTAACCGACTCGGCGAGTCGGCAAAGAGGACTCGGCGAGTGTGGTCTGAAGAGGGAAACCCTAAATCCGAGACTTAGTGCACTATTTAAGGATCTCATTCTCTCCCTTAGGGTTCCTTATAGCCTCTCTTAACCAAAATACGAAACCCTAACCCTCCATTGTTTCACATTCAAGCTTTCTTGCCGTTTTGGGTGATTTGAAGGAAGAAGATAAATGGGAACCATTGGGGATTCCAGGATTGGCAGTGGATCCAGAGTTTGTGGGATTTTCCAGAGCATTTGAAGGTAATGAGTCGCTACCTTCACTCTTTTGCATATAAATCAACCTTTAGCATGAGATTTGGGGCTTTAAGGGCAAGTTTAAGAACCATTTCGAGTTCGAAGCCCAGATCTGAAGTTGCTACATCAGATCTAAGTGTATCCTGGCCTAGAGAATCATAAAGCATCAGTCTTTGGGTTTATTGTAAACCCTCTTTGTCTTAAACCCTAGTTTATAGTGTTTTGAGCCTAGATCTCCTTAGCTACACGTAAAGTTTCCAACTTTACGTGAGGAATAGGCTTTAGAAGAGTGGATCTACAGTTTGGAGTCCATGGACGACTCAAAAGCATCTGAATATATGAAAGACTGAATAGACTCGGTGAGTCCTTCGAGTGGACTCGGCGAGTAGTATGAAGATGAAGATGAAATCGGTGAGTTGGATGAACAACTCGGCGAGTCTGTTGAAGATTGCCTTAGACTTGGCGAGTCTGTTCTTGGACTCGGCGAGTCAAGTCGCGAAACCCCAAACCCTTCGAGTTAAGACTCGGATCAGTGAGTTGAGTGGGGACCCGGTGATTTGGTCAGGTCAGGACTCAGAAATCGGTAGACTCGGAGAGTCGAGTCGCGAATGAAAGGATTCTGAGCATATAAACTCGGCGAGTCAGTAGGCAGACTCGGCGAGTAGGGTTGACTTTCACCAGGACTTTGACTTTGTCAAGAATCGACTTAGTTGGCTTCTAGAGTTCTGTTTGGATCTAAGTGTTATATGTATTGATATTGGTAGCTCGGGGAGCTTGTGGAGCAGCAGTTCAGAGGGAGTTGTCAGACAGCGACCAGAGGGATTACCAGCAAGTTTAGCAGTACCAGGTGAGTTTCCCTTTGTGTGAATGGGTATAATGCCACAATGTCGGCCCATGTAGTTACCAGTAGGAAGACCTGGGGGTTAGCCCTAGGCATTGTATGCTAGTATGATATTTGGGACCAAGGTCCATTGATAGCGGACGGGTGCCCAGGAATGGTTTGCATGTTAGGGTATCCTTGTTGTCTGTGTGATACTTGTATGAGGCTGGTAGGGAGGTGAGTACGGGCGAGGTCCCGTATCTCACCAACAGCAGAGTGTGGACGGGGTTCCATATCTCTGTAGTAGTAGAGCAGGGGCAAGGCCCAAGTTAGGAAAAAATTGAGTGTGGGTCAGGCCCGTATCTCACTATCAGTAGGAGCGTGGACGGGGTTCCACGACTCAATAGTAGCAGGACAGGGGCGAGGCCCAAGATAGGCGAGGCCTTAAAAAAGGATTCAATAGTATTGTTTAGCTTTTGGGTTGTGATATGTTTATGTGTTAGTATATGTTAGCGGACGAGGCCCAATGACAGGTAAGGCCTAAGTGAATAGATCTATATTCGAGCGGGGCTTGAAGCCAGGCGGGGTCTGGAGCGGCGGGGCTGTTGTAGCGAGCGAGGCCCGAAAGGAAAGAAAACCCTAAGTCAAAGGGTTAACTCATCAAGTCCAGGGAGGAACTCGACGAGTCAGAGCGGGATCCGGGGGATCGATTAAGTAACCGACTCGGCGAGTCGGCAAAGAGGACTCGGCGAGTCCGGTCTGAAGAGGGAAACCCTAAATCCGGGACTTTGTGCACTATTTAAGCATCTCATTCTCTCCCTTAGGGTTCCTTATAGCCTCTCTTAACCAGAATACGAAACCCTAAGCCTCCATTGTTGCACATTCAAGCTTTCTTGCCATTTTGGGTGATTTGAAGGAAGAAGGTAAAAGGGAACCATTGGGGATTCAAGGATTGGCAGTGGATCCAGAGTTTGTAGGATTTTCCAGAGCATTTGAAGGTAATGAGTCGCTACCTTCACTCTTTTGCATATAGATCAACCTTTAGCATGAGATTTGGGGCTTTAAGGGCAAGTTTAAAAACCATTTCGAGTTAGAAGCCCAGATCTAAAGTTGCTACTTCAGATCTAAGTGTATCCTGGCCTAGAGAATCATAAAGCATCAGCCTTTGGGTTTATTGTAAAGCCTCTTTCTTTTAAACCCTAGTTTGTAGTGTTTTAAGCCTAGATCTCCTTAGCTACACGTAAAGTTTGCCACTTTACATGAGGAATAGGCTTTAGAAGAGTGGATCTACAGTTTGGAGTCCATGCATGACTCAAAAGCCTCTGAATATATGAAGGACTAAATAGACTCGACGAGTCCTTCGAGTAGACTCGGTGAGTAGTATGAAGATGGAGATGAACTCGGCGAGTTGGATGAACAAATCGGCGAGTCTGTTGAAGATTGCCTTGGACTCGGCGAGTCTGTTCTTGGACTCGGCGAGTCAAGTCGTGAAACCCCAAACCCTTCCAGTTAAGACTCCGATCAGTGAGTTGAGTGGGGACCCGGTGAATTGGTCAGGTCAGGACTCGGAAATCGGTAGACTCGGCGAGTCGAGTCGCGAATGAAAGGATTCTGAGCGTATGAACTCGGTGAGTCAGTAGGCAGACTCGGCGAGTAGGGTTGACCTGGAAGGTTGACTTTGACCAGGACTTTGACTTTGTCAAGAATGGACTTAGTTGGCTTCTAGATTTCTATTTGTATCTAAGTGTTATATGTATTGATATTGGTAGCTCGGGGAGCTAGTGGAGCAGCAGTTCAGAGGGAGTTGTCAGACATCGTCGAGAGGGATTACCAGCAAGTTCAACAGTACCAGGTGAGTTTCCCTTTGTGTGAATGGGTCTAAGGCCACAATGCCAGCCCATGTAGTTAAGAGTAGGAAGACCCAGGGGTTAGCCCTAGGCACTGTATGCTAGTATGATATTTGGGACCAAGGTGAATCGATAACGGGTGGGTGCCCAGGAATGGTTTGCATGTTAGGGTATACTTGTTGTCTGTGTGATACTTGTATGAGCCTGGTAAGGAGGTGTGTACAGGCGACGTCCCTTATCTCACCAACAGCAGAGTGTGGACGGGGTTCCATATCTCTGTAGTAGGAGAGCAGGGGCAAGGCCCAAGTTAGGAAAAGAGTGAGTGTGGGCCAGGCCCATATCTCACTATCAGTAGGAGCGTGGACGGGGTTCCATGACTCAACAGTAGCAGCACAGGGGCGAGGCCCAAGATAGGCAAGGCCTTAAAATAGGATTCAGTAGTATTGTTTAGCTTCTGTATTCGAGCAGGGCTCGAAGCCAGGCGGGGCCTGGAGCGGCGGGGCCGTTGTAGCGGGCGTGGCCCAGTATGTGCATTATGTGTTTATGCAGGGTATGTGGTAGGTTGTGGGAACTCACTAAGCTTCGTGCTTACGGTTTTCAGTTTTGGTTTCAGGTACTTCCGGTAGTGGAGGGAAGAGCTCGGGGTGATCGCATGGCACACACCATAGATTAGACAACCTGGGAATGTTTTACTCTGATAATGAAAATATGTTTTGGAATTAATACTCTGATTATGTTATGGATTGATCATGTGTTTTAAGTAATGTTTCATAAAAGAAATTTTTAGTCTTGAAAATTGGGACGTTACAATCCTATAGGGCATCCATTGCCCTACTTTGCAACCATCACATAATTACAGTTCAGCCCCTAGTTTAGTTAACTTCTTTTAAACACAAAATTAATTCTTAATTAATTCTTGACTAATGTTAACTAAATAAATATGATTTCTCCTTTAATATATTATTCATATAATACATTAATAAACCATAATAACCTCTTTCTCTATTATTTCTCCAGTGAAGTTGCTTTGGTGAAGGCAACTCAAAAGGACCATGCACAACCGGGTCAAGTACTTACCAAATATGGTTACATGCTTAGACACTAATCCATTAGAAACCAACTCCATTTTCTGGTGGAGTCTCAAGAAAAAAGGTGCGTAAACCTCAATTTGATGATGATCTCTAAGTTGATGTTCTATTATACTTTTATATAATTGTTTGTTCCCTAATTATTTCTGATCCGATTTCATCACACATGCATGTGTGGGTTGGAATATGGTAGTTAACGATGTTGATTTTGTTGTTGGATCAGGGATTGTAATTTAGATCAATTTGTGATGGCGAGTTTGATAGACGCCGTGGGAGAACCTATTCTGACATCCTCGGTTCTTCGTCTGCGTCGAAGCACAAAGAGACTAGGTGCAAAGGTGAAAATATTGCCTTCCTCAAGTGTAAGACATACAATCCCGATCCAGATATATGCCTCAATAAAGGCAGACAAGTAAGTTGTTATGTTATGTCCTTGTAAGTATAAATCTTTCTGTTCATCTTGGTCTTGTGATTTTTCAAAGGAGATGGAGAGACTTATGTAATTAGGCTATGCTTTTGTCTCATTCTCATCTATCTATATGCATAAAGAAAGAAGTTAGAATTTTGTAGTTGCTTCAATCTATGATTTTGTTGGGTTATATTTGTTTCTCATTGGCTAGGTATGAGAAGGGGGCTTACATGTTTGGGAGAGTAGATCTTTACGATTTTATCCTTGATCATCCAACCATATCTCAATTTCATGGTGGTAAGCATCAACTTTCATCTTCCTTAATACAACAAAACTATTAACATGACAACCTATTGCTCTTATTTATTTATTTTATTTTTTTTGCTTTTCAATCATTGAGTAAGAAATCATTATGATCTTGATAATGTCTTTAACATTAGTATTTCAACCTAATCAATCAAGGCTTACTGAAATCATGTTTTTCAAATTGTAGGGGTGGTGGTGTCACTGAATGGGGAGGGAGTTACCTGTTGAAAACCTCAATCTGAAATCTTCAAACCCAAGAACCTTTGGATTGGTTGAATTACTGGAATACTATATGTGATTATTGCGACATCCATTAGGATAACCGTACATGTGGCAACTAAATTCATGGTCATAAAGGCAAGATTTATAAAACCCAAAAGCCAAATCCAGACATAAAAATTATGTTTGCTAGCCATTCTTGCTATTTACTCAAGTTGATACAGCGTCCCAAGTTGAAACTGAAAGACAAGCTGATGAGCCTTCCAAGCTGATGAAGAGTGTCATAACTAAAGTTAACCATGTTTTAATTTAGTATATGCATTAAAAAATCAAACTATTGAAGCAGTGGTCAAATAAAGAGTCGAGTCATAAAGAAGATAACCTAATTATACTTTAATGATACATTTGTTAGATCTAGCTGGTTTTGAGTTTTATAAGCTCTTTGGTCACCTTAGTGCATAAATTTTAGATATTGAAATATTGTGACCGTGTTATGGATAAAGTTGGAAGCTTTATCCATCTAAAAATCATTTTGATTCAGATTTAAAGGTTGTAGACTTGGACTTAATGGATTAAGTTGAGAAAGATGCATTTGTGACAACCAGCAATTTTGGTCAAGTTAAGTCAACAAGTCAACTTGTTCAACTCAGCTAGTACTAGTATGATAGGGTTTACTCTATGTCCCCTAATGTGTAATTTGCTATTATAATACAAAGTATAACTCGGAAGTTTCATATGTTTAAAATTCTGAACCCTAAATAGGGTGAGTGATGTAACAACTCGATAAAACATAACTATGTATCCTTCAAGGATGGAGAACACTCATAACATGGCGTAGTGAAGTTCATAATCCTAACACTACGGGGTAAAACCATAAGAAAAACGACAAACACCATCTCTTTAAACTCTCTCTCTCTCTCTCTAAAATCTCTCTCGGTGTCTCAAATCTCTCCCAAATCTCTCTACAATCTCTCTCCCAATATTTCTCCCAAAATCTCTCCTAAATCTCCTTTGATAACAAAAATCACATTTTTAACCTTTCCCATAAACACCAACATCATCCCATCCTTTCCTTTGTTGAAAACAAATCAAAACCAAAGGAGAAAACCCAAAAGGACCCTCTTGGTCCGGAACCCTCTCAGTCCGGAACACCTTCTCAAACCGGACAATTTCGCATCTCGGAACCCCTCTTGCTTCGAAACCTTCTCATCTGGACCATCTCTCTCTGGAACTACTGATTCGCCACTGAAAGTCTCGCATACTTCGGAAGACTTCGCACCGAACAATCTCACACTCCGGACCACTACTAGAAAAATAGCCTTTTAGGACGCGCATTTCTGCGTGATCTATAAAATAATGTCAGCTTACCAAAATTTGAAGGATAGAGGGCATGCATTTTTACGCGCCCTAAAATTAGTGTCCAACAAAAAAAATCAAAAACACAGAGGGCGCTTTATCTTAAGTGTGCGTCCTCTACGAATGTCGCTTTATAAATTTTACCAAAAGCGTGTTTAACTTATCACGAAATCGAATCGCAGGGACTATTAAATCTAGGGCTTTTTTTGAAGAACACTCAAAGCACTTTGATCATTCAAAACCATTTTCTTTTCCACACGAGCGCTTTGCAATTGACGACCAGATCAACATCGCGTAACCTCGTCGGCAACCTCTCTCTCACCTCATCTCACCGGCGACCTCAGGCTTACCTCTCCTCGCATGCGACTGTGAATCCTCAACGATTTAGTGTTGGGCTCAGTGCTTCTAAACAATTTCGATTCAGGCGGCGTCGCTCCTATCTCATAGCGATTTAGGGTTTTCTGGGTTCAAGGTATCGCCTCTTAGAGACAGGCGCTTTTTTTATATCTTTCTGATTATGTTTCTCAACAAAAAAGAAAACAAATAAAAAATGTATCAACTCTCTGCCACCATTGAATCCTCTCTTGATTATGGACTAGGAGATCGAAAAAGCGTTCACTCGTGTGTTGGTGATGGCTTGAGATCAAGGGACAGATTCATCATTGTCTCTCCCTTAATGCCCAATCGGACTTCCTGTATGTCGAATCCTATGACTTCGCAGGGGAAGACAAAGTCCACTATGTTAATTATTAGCGTCAATTGTTTCTCTCCTGCAATAGGTTATGCGCTCTCATCCCAAATTATGTTGGAATCTTGGTGAGTATGATCGTTTGAGAAGTAATTCTCGATTGCTTTTTTAATCTGATAATTTCCTATCACATGAAACTTCCAATTTGCCTCTATAATCAAGTAAAGCTTCAAATACAGATATTATTCGCTAATTACTAGTCAGATGCGATCCATATGATTGTTAATGGTGATAGGATTTCGATTTTATGTTGTCAGATATTTTCGATAGATCATCTTTGATGAGGTGTTGATCTCTGTTTTGAGTTTTGAGCAATCTAAAATTGTGTATGCCAGACATGGACCAAAGAAGATACAGATGAACTGTTTGATTTGTGTGAACGTTTTGATCTGCGATTCTCTGTAATTGCTGATAGATTTTTATCATCTCGAACAATAGAGGAACTGAAGAATCGCTACTATAGTGGTAAGTTATCATTTTCATTATTACAACTTAATATTTGTTTGTTTTCTGCAGTTTCTCATACAATATTGATTGGTCTGTGTTACAAGGATTGGTGTCAAAACCCTAACTTTGATAATGGATGCCAAGGACATTCTAGGAATACCGAATATTTCACTGCCCATACCACAGGAAAAGACATCGAGACCCCAGAAGGATTCTCGGAGAAAACCCGATGGCATTTCGCGCGAGGTTTGTACATTACATACATACATACCTTTGAGATAATTTGTGTGGTTTCTTGATAGTTTGAAGCATTTATGGTTGTAAGTTTATGTGCTTACAAGTGGTGTGGCACCTTTTATGCCTTCCATTGATGCCAATCAGTTAAAAAAGCGTCATCAACCTGAAAATGAGAAGGTTGGCTTGTGACCTTTTCTAATTTCTCTCCCAAGTTGCTCAAGTAATCAAGTATAATTTATGTAAGTTTATTGGACTGGGGATTCTTGCTTGCAAAGTTGCTATTCTAGTTGGGTATTAGTTAATTATTCACTAATGTATCACCCCATCTGCAATTCAATTCGTATTTACTTGGACACTGTCAACAATTACAGCCCAGTATTTCAAATTTTCCAAAAAAACGAGTCTCGTCTACTGTAGAAGTGAACTATGTGCTCAATTCTCCTGACCTTTTCATCAACACATGCTTTGAAGAATTACATCATGCATGGGTTGATTCTTTGATAGATCTCTTAGATTATTGAACTACTTAGTAATTGTAGTGGGAGGCATGGGATCAACTTTATTCAGCCTCATTCTTTTGTGTAGTATATTATATGTGAGATCACAAGTCACACGTGTCATACATATTGACTTCTGACCGCATTCACTCTTTTGTTCATCAGTTCATCACTTCCTATCTGAGATCCTCATTGATGTTCTTATCTCAGACACTTACTGGTGACTCTTTGTCATTGATCCATTCGTAAAATCAGTTTTGCGGTTTATTTCCAATTAACCTTACCACCATGGTCACTTGAGTGTATCCTTTAACTTCTATTTTTCTGCTTTCAACTTGTTTGTCTTCAATATTTTATATTGGCTGCATTCTTTTAATGAACTTGATGTTTCTCAGAACCAATTTTGGGATTTTCTAGCTGTTACCACTTACCAGGCTTCTACATAAGCTCATTATTCATTACTATTATTCATAGGTGATTTTTAAAGAACTTTTGTTGTGGCCTACTTTGCTGTCTATTAAATTTACATATATGATTTCAACATACTTTCATTAAATTTTTTCTTATTAACACATTATTTTCTCCACATATACAATACAGGTAGAGACGATGGTTTAAAGTTCCCAACCTGCAATGAATTTGTGCTCAACTGTCCTAACATAACCACTTTAGCACTAAAAGGATTCAAACTTCATGACTACAAGGCCCATATGTTGGTGAAGGTACACATAGTGTTTTTCCTATTTCCTACTTAACAACAAGTAACAAGTATTGAAGTATGTTGTTAATATTTTAGGGGCTACAAAAATTGAAACATATTGACCTTTCAACATCTTACTCATTCACGGGTTCCTTTTTAAAGTAAGAAATCATCAAAGAAAATTCTGTTATTTGAGTTGTTGATTGAAATTTTGGAATGATAGGAACCGTAGTGTGAATGGTGGTGGAGATAATTTGGAGGTGATGATTTTAAGGGACTGCATGCATCTCAAGGAAATTGAAGTGGAACGCTTTATGGAAGCTGTTCTTGCAGGCGAATTCAAACACCTCAAACACCTTGTACATAGTAAACCAAATTCATTCATTTTTTTGTTTTTGTATGAGATGTAATATTTGATAAACGAAAATAAAATATTTTTGGAAAATAGGACATATCTAACCGGGAAGGTCTAACATGTGAGGGTGACTGGTACAATAGATGTTACAGTGCTAGGTAGGCAGAATCATTTATTATTAGTTGAAAATATTTTGTAATGAAGAAATTTACAAATTGGTTGGGAATTATATGCAATTTTATTCCTATAAAGGAAGTATTGGAACAGAGGCCAGATTTCTATCTGGTAGCAGAATTTCCAGTAGGAAGGTATGATTTTTTGGAGTACCTGTTCGTACGAATATGATAAATAATAAACGCACTAACGCTTCAGTCACATAATCTTTACTTCAATCTGTAAACTTTCAAGCCTTTCACTACTTCAATATTTCATTCTCCTGTAATTAATTATTTTCTGTTTTTCTTATTCACGTGCTTGGGGCTATACCCTCCTATCAAGGGTCTGTTGGACCAGCATTACCGAGTTGTGTCTTGGTTTGCAATCTGAAGAAGTAACCATATTTTCTTGATTCCCTTATACGTGTAAGTTTATATAATTTTCTTGGCATGTTCTATATCATGTGCTTGGGTTTTGGCAGCTGCGGGCATTATGGGAATTTTGAAAAAGATTGGTAGGGATGGGACTGCAGGGATTACAAGTAGAAGGGTTAAAAGTGGAAAAAGTTGGAAAATGAGAAGAACAGTTGTAGCAATAGAAGGTGGATTATATTTAAGCTACAGGATTTTTAGGGAATATTTGAATGAAGCAGTTGCAGAAATATTGCAGAAATCCCAACAAACATTATTTTTAAAGGATTTTGATGGAATGGAATGACTCAATTCATATTTTGTTAGAGTGTGAGTTTTCTTGCACCGTTTGCTGTAGCACTTAAGTACCCTTATTTTCATCCTCTTTACCACACATTTTTTTTAGTTTCTTTCTGAAAATGCAGCAGAAAATGAGGAAGAAGAGAAGGGCAGAATGGTAATTCATGCCATAGAAAGGGCAATGGTGTTATGTTGAGAATTTTAATGGGGTTTTCCATGTGGAAAGGTATATGCATGTCTACTACATTTTTTCTTTGTTTTCCTATCCCGATTCTAAGTTTAAGTGAGTTGTTTATCCCATTTTGTTTGATGTTGTCATGAAATGTTTCAGCATGTTGCTGCAATCTGTCCCTATCTTATAAAAATCATACAAGGCCATCAGATTGTCCAAAAATCATGAAGTCTAGTTTTCTGGAAAGCTTAGTGTATCTAGTTTCACTGAACTTTGGACCACTTTTCCTAATTCCAATTCCTTTAAGGGTATAAGTACCAATCTTTGCAGACTGGTCCACGCAGCCTACTGTTTGCATCAATCAACTTCGAAAATTCATAATAAATTCATAAAGACTCCAAATGCTATGAGGTAAAAGCCTATAATCAGGTATGGAAGTCTATTTTCATCCTTACCAAGGGCTTAACTTAATTCCAAGTACAAAAGTGCAGTTTAATACAAGAGTGCAGACTAGCCTGAAAATTCACAAATTTCATGTGCTAACTTGTCATGTGCACAAGTAATTCTACATGAAACAAAGGACAAGGTACCCTTTTGTGTTCTTTAAGTATAAAGGAGAACTTAATAGAGAAATTCAGCTCATCATGTGATAATTTCTTAATCTTTCTCTCATTCATTGTAGGTAATTTGTGCAAGATTAGTTTCCAAAGATTTTGCGCCCAAGGTACCCTTTTGTGTTCTTTAAGTATTAACACTCCTTGTGAAATATGATTTTAAAATTTTCAATAATTGATTTTATTTTTTCTTGGATTTGACAGTGGGATATTCCAAATTTGGATATTCCTACTTCTGAGCCTGAACTAAACTTGCCCACAGCCTTAAGAGAGCCTTTCATGTGAACTTTCTAGGTTTATCATAGGAATGTCCGAATGATAGTTATGCCCTTCCTACCATAAAAAGCCATTTATCAATTGATTTTTATATCATGCAATTTATCTTACCTAAAAATTTCAGTTTTGGGATTTGTAAATTTAGTTTTTTGAGGTGATATATTCAAGTTCACAAAAGATGATAAATGATGATGGGTTTCAACGAGCACTTTATATGATTGACATTGGCAAAAATGACATTGTTGATGCATTTGCCAAGAAGTATTCATATGCCCAAGTTGTAAAAAGAATACCATTAGTTCTTGTAGAAATTAAGAATGCCATCAAGGTGAGATTAAATTGTTAAAAGAAAAAAGACAAAAATAGCCCAAACAGTTAAGATTTTGACTTATTATTTCCATTTTATATTTATTTTTTTGTCCAGAGTATACATGATAACGGTGGCAGTAAATTTTGAGTTCTTAACGCTAATTGGTTTCTTGTTATGCTTAAATCTTAACAGCTATCATGGCAACCTTCAACAATAGTTTTGGATTGACACCTTCTAGAAGAAGATATCGTGTACGTGTTCTTGTGCTGCTATTGTAGACTCGGGAACATCCTTGCTTACTGGTCCAACTGTATGTATCTCACGTGAAGTTTCTGTTAGAACTATTAATCTTAGGGATTTTAAGTTTTTCATATTTCTTATATCTAATTAGTTTGTAAATTTATGTTACAACTTCTATTGATTTGTTTTCTATAATAAATATTATGCAATCTTAGCAATGTGTTACATTTACTTACTATTGGAATGATTATTTTTATTTGACATATTAGTGCAATGAATTATCTTTATTGTTTATGGTATTTTATTTTGTATTATTAGACTTTTAATGTGTTATTTAATTTGAAAATTATTAAATCTATAAAAAAAATATAATTTTAAAAACATTTAAAATTATGACACGCAAAATGTGTGACGTCTTCCTTTATAACAGTGGCTTCCTTGATACGCATTGCATGTCATAAACATGCGCATCGTAAGATTACGACACGCAAATGCGTGTTGTCTTCATTTTATGACAGAGCCTTCCTTGATACGTATTGCGTGTCATAACCGCACGTCGTAAATGCGCGTCATAAATGCGCATCGTCTCTCTTTATGATAGGACCTTCCTTGACACGCATTTGCGCGTGGTCTGAGCATTTTACGACGCGCAATGACCGTCGTAAAAGGCTGTTTTTCTAGTAGTGGACGCTGCTGACCGACTCCAGAAGCTACTTCTTGACTCCGAAATTTGAAGACTGACTCTGGAACTTGAGGATTAGCTTCAGAATTCACCATTTGACTCCGAAAATGGCTGTTTGACTTCGGAACCGTCACAAATCCGAACCCCGTTCCGGATTTTTGACCATTTCAAACCTTTTTGTAATTTTAAGATTTTTTGACGTCGAAAATTTCCTCAAACTCGTATTTTTCATGACTTAAACCATCTAAACTCCTATTCTATGCCAAATTTGAAGGGTTAGAACACATTTTCTTAAGATAATATCTAAGATTTTATTATAAATAATATCACCCCACTTGGCTACTTATGTACCCACTTGGTTTGAGATTTACCTTCCCAAAGTAAATGTCACTTCTTATTACATCACCTTATCTCCTTCCCTTCATATATAAACATGAGTGAAGTCATTTTTCAATCCTCACTTCCATTGAACAAAAATCCTTCACTTTTACTCTCAAGATCAAAACCCACTTTCCTTTCAATATTCATATTCAAAATCGCCAGGAGACTCTTCTCTTACCTTCAACATTTGTTATTTGAACTTAAGGTAAGATCATCTAATCTAGTGTTATTACTTATACATTTCATGATTAGACCAAATAATCACACATTATTATGTGTTAAAAATATTAGGATGTGGCTACCATTACATATTCTAAAATCAAAGATTATCGTCTCTATCTCGTTAGCTAACCATGATCATCACAAAAGGTAAGTTCATACCCCTACACTTTTCAACGATTTTTTTCTATATATTTTTTTTTTTTTGGGGGGGGGGGGGGGGAATACAAGTATAACACAAGGACAATTGTGTTAAAATGCAAACCATCATTTATGTTTTCTTACATTATATGTAACTTTTTACGTAAAAGTATCAAATACACGAAACGAAATTACTACCAAATTTATAAACGTTTACATGCAAAGTTGTCAAGATACAAAGGTGTTCATTTTATCGCTACATACATTTTAAACTATAATAGGTATAGTTTGGGAATCATTGACGTTATTTTACCCTTTCGGGTTTTAGAAATAATTATATAAAAATATTATTATTTTCATACTATACATACACTATGAAAGGGTAATACATACATTTACAACAAAAACGAGTTTTTATTTCATTTGATGTAAACCTGTTAATGAATAAATTATGAGACATTCGTCTTGACGGTACTTTTAAAGTACTGCATTAAAGTCCTGTAATTGTAACCAGAATCTCTTATAGAGAGAGCGTGATAGTTGTGTATAGATTTGTACGGGACTAACAATCCCACACTTAAACTGTTAGCTACAGTTAGACCGATAGGTCCGGGGTGACAAATGTCATAACATTTCCGATGCCTGAAGAACGTCGTTACAGGCCGACTAGGTCATAGCATGGTTATAATAACTCACATGGGATATTAACAATACATACAGTGTATAGGGATTAACAAACACATAAAAAGGAGTTTTATTTATATAAAACTACAACACACTATTATGTGACAACTGTCAAATTCGGGTCAATTCAAAGTCATATAAAGTCAACAAGTCAAACTGGGTAACTCATCTAACCCTTGAATACTAGGGTTTATGTTAGGTAAATATCATACCACTCGCTATTCTAATGAGGAGTCATAAATTGAAAAGTTCGTACATCTAGATCTCCTTAACCTAAAGTTGTGGTGCGTGGCGAGCCAAATCGATAAAACAATGTTGCATACTCATCGGGAGTGTGTAAGAACCTTAAACAAGGCTTAACAGGGTTTACAGACCCATCATTGCGAAGTCGGGTACTCAAAAAGTTCACAAATGAAACCTCTCCCAATCGTTTTCACCAAATCTCTCCAAGTATGTATATGTCAAATCTCTCCCAAATCTCTCCAAGTATGTGAAATCTCTCTCAAATATCTCTTTGTATGAGAAATCTCTCCAAGAATGTCAAATCTCTCCCAAATCTCTCCAAGTATGTGAAATCTCTCCCAAATCCCTCTCAAAAGTTTCCGTAACTTTTTGGAATCATTCGGGTCATTCCGACCCTTAACCGGGTCAAAAACGGCTCAAAACGGAGTAAAAACGAGAGAAATGGACCTTAGGAGCCGAAACCCTTCTCAAGGAGCCGAAGCCTCTTGGGGCCGAACTCCTTGGACCGAAAGTAATCAGGACCGAAACCGAGCCTCTGTTGGCCGAGACATGAGAACCGAGCCTCAGTGGCTGAAGCTGAAGAACCGAGCCTCTGTTGGCCGAGACATGAGAACCGAGCCTCTGTGGCTGAAGCTGATGAACCGAACTCCTGTAGCCGAGACCGAGCCTCGGTCCTCCTTCGCCTCTCGGTCTCTGCTCCTCTCCTCTCGGTTCCTTTCCCCTCTCGGTTCTTTCCCTCCCTTCTCTCGGTTCTTGCATCAGAAGACCGAAACCTCGGCCAGACTTCCGAAAAATGACACTTTTCGCCCATTTTTTGATATTTTTAACATTTTAAGCCCATTTTTAATTATTTTAACGCGGGATTTTCACCCAAAATCATATTTTAGCATAATAAACCCTAAATATTCATAATTTAATCATATTTTCATGAAAATCCTTATTTAATAAAAATAAATCTAGTGGGTTAATAATTGAGGTGGAGTGTTGTCTTTGCTTTACCCTATGACACAAGCAACCACCCCCCACACCCACTCTTTGACCAGCCACACCTCCCCACCTTACCTAGGTCACTTCAATGTCCTTTCCACTCAATTATCACTCTTTCCCACGTTTTAGAGCTGGAACAAACCATCCTCTCTCCTCACTTCTCTCATTTGCTCTCATTTCACCAAGGATTCAACTCCACTTTTCTCTCAAACATTCTCCATCAAAATTCAAGGTTCAAGGCTGATTATCAAGCTCTCTCACACTCTTGGTAAGAATAATTCATCCTTTCCATGATTACTACACTTTCCTCACTCTCAAATCAATGATTCCTTACACAAACATCATCACCTTCTTGTAGATCTTCGAATCTTCAAGTGATTCTTCAAGTGTTCTTGGATTGAACACTTCTTTTCTTCAACACTTATCTACTGAAATCACATAAGGTGAGTTCATACCCCTACATTTTCATGTTTTCTCAAGTTTTTTTAGGGGGGGAATAAAAGTTAAAACACCAAGAACATAACTAAACTTTTCTAACAGCCTTCATCAGAAACGTTCAACTCCATTCACAGACTGTTTTGGACGACTTAAGCATTTTTGTTTTCAAAACTGTTTTAGGTGTAAGTATTTCAAGTTCTTATCTTTAAAATGAATACTTGCACATCTCCATACGATTTTTCTACAATTTATGGTGAATTTTACAAAACTGCCTATCATTTCAAACACCAATCAGGACCAGTCTGTGATTATGGACTTTTTCACCCAAGTTAGAGATCATTAAAAATCATGATAAAAATTATGAGTAAACTAGAAACATTTTGGGAACTCTCAGAAGTTACGGATTTAGTTTTCGACTTCGCATGATTTTTCTATGGCTTTTCTAAAACAGTGCAGGAAGGTCTAATTTAGTTAACATCATATAATTTTCATAACACTTTGTATTATGTTGAGCAAAGTGTATAATAATAAATTCTAAGTATTGAATGTGTTTCTTTCTTAATTTTATCATCATAAACTGAAAATAAGTCATTCATGATAAGATTATTCATTCATTTAGAACACGTATATAAGCTATAATAAGCATAGTCTAATGGATTTCATAACACTAACGCTTTTTCATATAAGAGTTCTTATATATTACAAACATTTTGGATAAAACTATAATAGGTATAGTTTATGATACATCACATAACACACTCGTACAAAAAGGGTACATTCATACAAAAAGGTTTTACACTCACGCACACTACTCGTAAACTTGTTAACCTAAATTGTGAGACAATCTCTTTCCGTACGTCCGAGTGCGGGATATAATTCCTGGTAGTTATAATCAGAGTCTCCTGGAGGGAGAACATGATAGTTGTGTATAGATCTATATTGGGTTTGACACCCCACACCTTGCTGCTAGCTACAGTGGGACCTGCAGGTCTACGGGTGACAAATGTCATTTCAGTTTTACGACGCCTGAGAAACGTCGTGGCAGCTTCATTTAGTCATAGTATGATTATAGCGACTCACATAGGGATATAACAATACATAAAGTTTACGGGATTTTTATAAAACCTAAATGGGTTTTATGTCGATTTTAAAATCACTTTTTATCACAATAAGTACAGATATTACTGTACACTTTCGGTTTTGGTATTTATGACTACACATCATTTGAAACCACATTTATATCTTTAAGTATGGACAATACTTGTTATTTTCTCAGTCCTGGGATTTAGGACTACATATACATAAAGTATTAACAAACATAAGAATTTACGGGAATTTCATTTAATTCAAGCGCATTTATGTCAATTTAAACACATATCATTGTCTATTAGTAAGAGAGGTTACTTATACATTTTGGTCTTCGGTTATAAGACTACATTACATAACTTTTATAAAGAAAATATCGTATTTTTTGGATACATATTCTATCGCTTTTACAAGGAAAACGGTTTACTTCTCCAACAAAATCTCTTATGAACTCACCAACCTTTGTGTTGACACTTTTTTCAAAACTACTTGTATTCTCAGGAAATCAATAAACAGGTAACCAAGTGCTTTTGAGGATGGGACGTTAAGGCATCAAACATTTCATACTTATTGTCTACATATTGTAATTGATTTACAACATGTAATTCATACAATGATGTAACTCTTTCGAACAGATATATATGATTGGTTGCATTTACTTTGAGCACTATTATACTTGTTGTTGTGATACTATACATGAAGTCCTCCATCCCCGGACGTTTCCGCCATCCTTGGTTTGGGGGTGTGACATATTACAAGTACATGAGCATTCATACATTTTCAGGTCTTAGGGTAGCTAAGACTACAATACATTTTACAAGAAAATATTGGATTTTCTGGAAATCACACTCTATTAATTTTACAAGGAAAAATAGCATATTTCTCAAACAAAACTCTTATGAACTCACCAACTTAATTATTGAAACTCTTTTCAAAATTACTTGTATTCTTAGGGAATCAATGAACAAGTTGATGGGTTTTTAGCCATATGAACATTCCTATGTGCACATGCAACCCTAATGCTTGGATCTAGGTTTCTCTAATTGAACATACATTGAATCCAAGACTTCTAATGGCTAATAGAGTATAATAACAATATGAAATCAGAGATTAGAAGTTTACCTTGAATCACTTGCTTAATCCTCTTGTTCTTGGAGCTTTAGAGTCACAATTGTCACTTCTCTAATGGCTTACAAACACCAACTAGCAAGAGGATGATTTAAGAGAGAGGAGAGGAGATCAAATCGGCCAGGGTTTCTTCTCTAAGCACAAGTGCCGATTTCCCTTGACCGTTGGGGTCTATTTATACTTGTAAGGCTCCTAGGGTTTCACCCTTAAACCCTAATTGGATAACTTAGGCCCTAAGCAATCCAATACCCTAATAGATGACTCCTTGGACGATTTTAAGCTTATCCTAAACCCTAGAAGTCGTCCACTATTATCCTTAAGGGATTTATAGCCCAAAGTCTAACTATCATACAATTGACAGTTTATACCCCTTTATTTAATTAATCTCTTGAAGTCACCAAATTAATTCCTAATTAATTTATGACTTATATTAATCAAATAACAATATTATTATTCCTTATATTATTCTCATAATATATCAATAATATTTCTTCTCTCATAATAAATCATCCTGTCAAGTTGCTATGGTGAAGGCAACCCAAAAGGACCATGCATAACCGGGTCAAATACTTGCCTAATATAGTTGCAGCCTTAGACACTATTCCAATAGTCTCCCACTTGGATAAGTCTAGTAACTATATATAAGTATATTCCGATTAGCAATTGTAGCTCTCAAAGACGCTGTCAAACTCTGATCTAATCAATCTTTGTCCTTCAGATAAGGGATCGTATAGTCCTCTATTTAGATATCATGCTGACAATTCTATGGAACAATTTGTCTAGCAATTGGTTTCTCGATCTCCGATTTATTTGACATAGAACTTAATCGAACACATCAATTCAGTTCTGACCGGGCCCAACACATAAGTCAAAACAAATCATCGAGCGGCCGAGATATCGCTTTTACCTTCTTAGGATAAAAGTAACAGATAAACTTCAACTTATATGCATTTACTTATTCATTAATCAACTATACACAACAATGCATTTTATAACATCAAGTTACTGATGCGGTTTCGCATTATCAATGTACAACCAATTAACAAATAACAAACCATATATCTTGGTTTTAAGACCATATGATATTATCGTCTTGCGATCACCCTTTTATCACATTCCATAAGGTGATTCCAGCAAGCACGGGTCTGTTCCAATGCTCAAAACTAGTTCATAAGCACTCACGAACGTTGCAGCAAACTTTTGCTATGTCTAATACCATTTAGACAATCTACACACCAATTCATGACAATCTTCAATCATATCTACTTCCAACATATGAACGATTGTGGACAATTTGAACAATTCGATTATTCTTAATAAACTCAATTATTCTGGAAGTCAAAACATGCAAAATGAAACAATAGTTAAAAAATTAACATAAGACAGTAACATTACTCATAAATAATACTCTTTTATTTAATCATCAAATGTTAATTACATTTATCTATTACATGTTTCTACTACTATCTAATCTATACCAATATCATCCTTCAGCCCAATACTCCTAGCATGCTGCAAGTGCTTAACCCTGCTCAGTCCCTTCGTAAGCGGATCTGCTGGGTTATCTTCTGATGATATCCTCTTCACTATGCGTTGTCCTTCTTCTACACGATGTCTAATAAAGTGATATTTTCTATCGATATGTCGAGATCTACCATGATCTCTCGGTTCCTTGGTCAAGGCAACCGCTCCTTCATTATCACAGAAAATCTCCATGGGCTCCTTTATGGCAGGTACAACTCCAAGATCATCGATGAAGTTCTTTAACCATATTGCCTCCTTTGACGCTTCGCTCGCTGCTATGTACTCTGATTCACACGTTGAATCATCTACGGTTTCCTGCTTGGAACTTTTCCAAGTCACTGCTCCTCCATTCAGGGTAAAGACCCAGCCCGACTGCGAACGGTAGTTGTCCTTGTCGGTCTGAAAGCTGGCGTCACTATACCCTCGCACCTTTAAGTCATCACTCCCTCCGAGGACTAAGAACCATTCCTTCGTCCTCCGAAGGTACTTAAGGATATTCTTAACCGCAATCCAATGGGCTCTTCCAGGATTCCCTTGATATCTGCAAACCATGCTCAAAGCAAAGGCTACATCAGGGTGAGTACAAGTCATAGCATACATGATTGAGCCAACTGCGGAAGCGTATGGTACTCGGCTCATTTCTACTATTTCAGCTTCGGTACTCGGACTTTGAGTCTTACTCAATCTG
Source organism: Lactuca sativa (assembly GCF_002870075.4). Taxonomy (NCBI): domain Eukaryota; kingdom Viridiplantae; phylum Streptophyta; class Magnoliopsida; order Asterales; family Asteraceae; genus Lactuca; species Lactuca sativa. Next base: position 182,275,944 of record NC_056626.2, on the reverse strand, counting down.
GCATTACTTTGTATCGGTAATTCTCCCTTCTTTGAGTTTTCCATACCAAAACATTTTAGTACCTTGTCTAAGTAAGTATTCTGACTAAGTCCTATTAGTCTCTTACTTCGTTCTCTCACTATCCTTATTCCCAAAATATAGGAAGCCTCTCCGAGGTCCTTCATAGCGAAGCACTTCCCTAGCCAGGACTTAACTTCCTGTAGAGTCGGGACGTTGTTTCATATGAATAGTATGTCATCGACATATAAAACGAGGAAGCTTACTATACTCCCACTGGCTTTGACATATACACAAGATTCATCTTCGCTGCGTACAAATCCAAACTCTTTGACTTTCTCATCGAAGCAAAGATTCCATCTACGAGACGCTTGCTTTAGTCCATAAATGGACTTCTCAAGCTTACACACTCTATTTGGATGCTTCGGATCGACAAAACCCTCTGGCTGAGCCATGTAAACATCCTCAGCCAACTTCCCATTAAGGAAATCGGTTTTGACATCCATTTTCCAAATCTCATAATCATGAAATGCGGCAATTGCTAGCATCACTCTAATAGACTTTATCTTTGCAACTGGTGAGAAGGTCTCATCATAGTCAACTCCGGGAGTTTGAGTAAAGCCCTTTGCAACCAATCGCGCCTTATATGTGTGTACATTTCCATCCACGTCGGTCTTTTTCTTGAAGATCCATTTGCACCCAACGGTCTTACGTCTGGGCACATTATCAACCAAATTCCAAACTTGGTTGTCATACATGGACTGGATCTCATTGTCCATTGCCTCTTTCCATTTCGCAGACTCCGGGCCTGCCATGGCTTCCTTATAGCTATTAGGTTCATCTAGATTTATTAGTGTACCATCACTAATATACGTATCCCCTTCGGTAGTAATATGAAAACCATAAAACTGGGGTTGAACTCTAACTCTTTCGGAACGTCTAAGAGGTAATGACTCGTCAATCGGTTCAACTGGAGTTTCCTCCTCGGGTTGAGTGCCAGCGGTAGAGGTTCCTTCATATATCGACTCTTGAATCTCTTCAAGCTCGATCTGCCTCCCACTGTCTCCTTGGCTTATGAGTTCTCACTCTCGGAAAACTCCTCTCCTCGCAACCAAGACAAGATTGTCCTTCGGTCTGTAGAAGAGATATCCAAAGGATTTCTGCGGGTAGCCGATGAAAATACATCGCTCACTACGAGGTTCGAGCTTGCCGTGAGTATCTCGTCTTATGAAAGCCTCGCAACCCCAAACCTTGATATGTGCTAACGAGGGAGCTTTCCCTTACCACATCTCGTGAGGTGTTTTGGCAACCTTCTTAGTAGGGACTCGGTTAAGGATGTGGGCGGCAGTCTCTAAGGCATACCCCCAAAAAGAGATAGGTAGTGAAGCACGACTCATCATAGAGCGAACCATGTCCAACAAGGTTCGATTACGCCTTTCTGCCACACCATTCAACTGCGGTGTCCTAGGTGGCGTTAATTGTGAAACTATTCCACACTCCTTGAGATAGTCATGGAATTCAAGACTTAGGTACTCTCCTCCTCGATCGGATCGAAGCATCTTGATTTTCCTGCCCAATTGATTCTCCACTTCATTCTTGAACTCTTTGAACTTTTCAAACGTTTCTGACTTTTCCTTGATTAAGTAGATATACCCATATCTACTATAGTCATCGGTAAAAGTCACATAGAAGCGGTTCCCATCCTTCGTGGTTGATCTAAATGGTCCACATACATCGGTATGTATTAGGTCCAATAGACCCTTACCCCTTTCACATGTACTAGTGAAGGGTGACTTAGTCATCTTTCTAAGCAAACAAGACTCGCATGTGTCATCTTCCCTAAGGTCGAATGACTCCAACACTCCATCCTTTTGGAGTTGGGCTATGCGCTTCTTGTTGACATGTCCAAGACGACAATGCCACAAGGATGCTCTATCCATACCATTGGAAGAATCCATGCATAAAACATCATTTCCTAAGTTATCTACAATCATAATAGTTTCATAAATTCCATTACACGGTATTGCTTCAAAATATAAGACACCATTTAGATAAGCAAGAATAGAATTATTCTCATTATTAAAAGAAAATCTAAAACCTTGTCTAAACAAACCATGAAATGAAATGATGTTTCTTGCCATTTCTGGCGAATAGCAACACTTGTTCAAATCTAAACATAAACCATTCCTAAGCACTAAAGAATACACTCCAATCTTGGTCACAGGCGACGATCTTCTGTTCCCCATGATTAGATTTATTCTTCCATGCTCCACATCCCTATTTCTTCTTAGTCCCTGCAAATCAGAACAAATGTGGTAACCACAACCGATATCAAGGACCAAAGAAATAGAATGAGATGAGTCGTTAGATTTAATTGTGTATATACCTGCGAAAGACGGCTTGATCTTTCCTTCCATTATGGCTTGCAGGTAGTCTGGGCAGCTTCTCTTCCAATGCCCTATTTTATGGCAATGATGGCACTCTGCCTCCTTAGGGTTAGGAAAGGGTTTAGCAGGATCAACTTTGGTCCCACTAGAAGAGGAACCATCTCGGGACTTTCCCTTGCGGTGGCTCTTAGACGGAGCCTTCCTCTTCCTGCCTCTTCCTTGCCCTATGGCCAAAACAGGAGCAGCAGGTGGATTGGTAGCGGGTGCAAAAGACTTGTCCTTGAGGTTGCTTTCAGCAACCCTAAGGAGACCTTGGAGCTTACTTAGGGTGACCTCTTCTTTGTTCATGTGGTAGGTCATCCTAAATTGATTGTAACATGGAGGCAAAGAGTGAAGCACCATGTCGATCGCCAAGTCTTCCCCAAAGTCAACATTCAACTTGCGAAGACGGTCGACATACCTTTGCATCTTTTTCAGGTGCACGGTAAGAGATTCTCCATGACCCATTTTGGCGGAAATCATGTTAGTGAAAATCTCATAACGCTCTTGCCTTCCGTTTTGGTGGTATCTCTCCAACAAGTCTTGGTGCATTTCGTACGAATACATGTCCTCGTAGGACTTTTGGAATTCAACGTTCATTGTGGCTATCATGATGCAATGAACCTTCGTCGCATCACGTTCATGAGTCTCAAAAGCAGTCATTTCAGCCGGAGTAGCGATTTCTGGGTTGATCTTCTCGAGCTTCTCATCGAGGACATACTCCTTGTCTTCGTAGCGAGCAATCGTGCGAATGTATCTTATCCATTCGCTAAAGTTCATCCCATCGAAAGTCACCTTTTGGCAAAGGCTCATCAATGTGAACGAGCTAACAGCAGCGTTGTTCGCGTTCGACATCTACAAATAGAAAGGACAAAGATAGATTAGAATTTAAATCCATAATTATCACCCAATAAGAAAAATTAGGGCTAGGATCCAACAACAATATTTACATAATAGAAAAGGGATGTCGTAATCTAACATGCAAACAATTTGAAGGTAAGTGAATGACGATTCACTAATTCTCCACCATGAAAACCTAACTTTAAGTTCTAAATGTATTGAGAATTCCTAGGTTTGGATGAGATTTATTGAAACTTTTCAATGGCATGTTTAAATCTCGATATGCCCCTCTCGTTTGTGACTAGGATACCGAGGATCACAAAGTGGGTGTGAATTACCATGCAAATTCACATGGTGCCTTCATTGTAACAATCACCTATTCGATGTACCGGTAAACCACACACGCTCCATCGAACTATGATAAACAATGAATCACCCTTTGCCACCTTTGCTTAGAACCAATTAGTGTTCCGGTAAACCACACACGCTCCACTAACTTCTTAGCAAGGGTGCAAAGTGTAATTTCATGGGATTGCATCAATTCACTTTTCCTAAAGTAACTAGGATTAAGAATTTGTTTTGAAAAACATGTAGTTACTTTGTATTTCATATTATACTTTTAATGAGGGGATGAGGTTGCCCTATCCTACCCGTTCGGCTAACGACCCTCCACCGATCAAGCAAGCGGTGGGTGTGAGTGTACACCCATTAAGCCCCATTTTATAGGCAGCAACCTTATACCCACCTTATAGACTGGCTTCGTGAATGAGGCCTACTAACGGTAAGACTAGCATGTTAATTATATATATATATATATATATATATATATATATATATATATATATATATATATATATATATATTATCTTGTAATATTATATTAGTATAGGGTTGAATTTTAAACTTGTAAAAATTCTAGGGTTTGAAATTTAAATTGTCTAAATTAAACTTTTAATTACAAAACATAAATTTCAAAACTTGAGGGCAAGTTTTAAATCTTTTCAAAACATAGAGGATCAAATAACAAATAATCTAAATTAACAACTAATCACATAATTATCCATATTTGATTTATTTAATGATTTCTTGCAAAACAATTTATCAATTTAATTAAAATAATCAATCTATTATCACATAAGGAAATAAATATTTTATTAATTGATAAATATTTTCAATTAGGTCAAGAATATTCTCATATATATCATAAAATCGGATTTATATTGATCTAATATAATTAAGGCAAGTATCTCAAAGATAAACAGCAAGAAATCCCGAAGATTGCTCTTCCTGACGCTTGGACTCGCCGAGTACCCCAATGGACTCGTCGAGTCGAGCCTACTCGCCGAGTCCACTATGGGACTCGCCGAGTCCATCAGACAGAACCACAAAAAACGAATTTAGCAAGCATCAAACAAGCAACCAATGCATCAATTCAATAGAAACCAATCTAGGCTCTGATACCACAGATGGGTTTTTAGCCATATGAACATTCCTATGTGCACATGCAACCCTAATGCTTGGATCTAGGTTTCTCTAGTTGAACATACATTGAATCCAAGACTTCTAATGGCTAATAGAGTATAATAACAATATGAAATCAGAGATTAGAAGTTTACCTTGAATCACTTGCTTAATCTTCTTGTTCTTGGAGCTTTAGAGTCACAATTGTCACTCCTCTAATGGCTTACAAACACCAACTAGCAAGAGGATGATTTAAGAGAGAGGAGAGGAGATCAAATCGGCCAGGGTTTCTTCTCTAAGCACAAGTGCCGATTTCCCTTGACCGTTGGGGTCTATTTATACTTGTAAGGCTCCTAGGGTTTCACCCTTAAACCCTAATTGGATAAGTTAGGCCCTAAGCAATCCAATACCCTAATAGATAACTCCTTGGATGATTTTAAGCTTATCTTAAGCCCTAGAAATCATCCACTATTATCCTTAAGGGATTTATAGCCCAAAGTCTAACTATCATACAATTGACAGTTTATACCCCTTTATTTAATTAATCTCTTTAAGTCACCAAATTAATTCCTAATTAATTTATGACTTATATTAATCAAATAACAATATTATTATTCCTTATATTATTCTCATAATATATCAATAATATTTCTTCTCTCATAATAAATCATCTTGTCAAGTTGCTATGGTGAAGGCAACCCAAAAGGACCATGCACAACCGGGTCAAATATTTTCCTAATATAGTTGCAGCCTTAGACACTATTACAACACAAGTAACCAACCACTTTTGAGGACGGGACGCTAAGGCGTTAGTTCAAAAATTATTTTGTCATGATACTATAATTTATTGGGAAACATGTAACACTATCAACAATGTAACCTTTTAAATTATATCTATGATGGTTGTGTTTGCTTTCTTTACTATTACACATTTGTTATGATACTATACATGAAGTTATCCGCCCCCGGACGTTTCCGCCGTTCTGGTTTAGGGGTGTGACAACATTTTTGGTCCCTTTGAGACTTAAAGGCAAGATATTGTTTGTTTGGACCATCCTAATGGATAAATTTGGAATCTTTATCTATTATAGAGTTATTAGGAGTGATAAAAATGTGATCTTGGTCCCTTCCCTTTCTTCATGCATGAGATATGAGGTTTTGGTTTTTGTAATAAGTTAGGTCTTAGTTGTTGGACCCTTTTCTAGCCTTAGAAAGTCATAAAGTTGGAAAGTGTATGACTGAGAACGTCATTTAGGGTTTAGACGAAGTGTCTTAATAGATTAAGAACTTATTATAAAGGAGAAGGTGGCAGCCGAGTACGTTGGGCGTACTTGAAGGTATGTTGCGCGTACCTAGTTGAGACCCCATTTTCTGGCCAAGAGAAGTGCATTATGCAGGGCGTATTAGCTGATTACATCGAGCGTACTCAACCTGAGTTGACTCGTTGACTTTTTGACTTTTGACCAAGTTTGACCTAAGAACATTTTGGGTAATTTGAATTATATTCTGAGATTTGGGTCCCTGTTAATTGTATGGGTGACCTGTCAAGATAACTTTTGGTGCAGTGATCGGTGCAACTATTCTTTCTGACTGTGTGGAAAGTCTTCTCACTGTACTGATAGGTCGAATGCACCAATGCCAACCCATTATTTTGTTATGTAGAATGCTAGCTATTATGTGACTCTTATATGTTTGTATGATCGGGTTGAAATAAACCCCAGGGATGGGCCCATATTTGTTTGATCAGGTTGAAATAAACCCCAAGGTTGGGCCCATATTGTTTGATCGGGTTGGAATATACCCTAGAGTTAGGCCCAATGATATGTATGGTATGTGGTACTTTGGGGAAACTCATTAAACTTTATGCTTACAGTTTATGTTTATGGTTTCAAGTATCTCCGTTTTAAAAAAAGAAAGGCCCGACTTGATCGCAGTGCATCCGCTGGAGTTTTATTCCACACAAAATGTATACAAATTAATGTGTTGTTTTGAAATTACTTTGACTCTGATCGCCTTTCGGAACAATGAATGAACGTATTTAACTTATTTAAAAGTGAAATTTTTACTCGACATTTTTGGGATGTTACACATGCTAGATTGATTGATTCATTCTATTATAGCATAGACGTGGAGTGTCAGTGTGGTGACTAAGCCACAAAACCAGCAAATAACTTATAAAATACAAATAAAACCAAAAGTCATAATGAACTGCCATATGGGTAGAAAGTTCCCAAACTTGCATTGTAATGTGATCATACATTACATACATAGAATTAAGCATGACATATGTTTTTAGCAAAGATTTATTATATATGTTTTTAAAAGATTTATACATATATTGTTTTAAATACTTTGTATTCCAAGTTCAATTTCCAATAAATTAGAGGATTAGTCATAAGAGTATGGACCTTTGTGAATGGAATAAAGATAGATTTTTGATGCTAGATGGAGTGAAACCATGTAGATGGACTATTTACTTTTCAACTTAGCGTTTAAATTATGACTTGCTTCATTATGGTTTATGTTGATATGAAGTTGGATCCCAATGATGAACTCGTATTTCCAAAATGTTTTTGTTCCGACTACCTCTTTGTAAGACACAAAGACATTATTTCACATAATATATCATTTTCATTTTATTTAAATGTATAAAAAGATGGGGCTATTACATGCATCATATATTATTAGGGTTCGTTCACGGCTTATTTACTATAGTTACATAAAATAATCTTCATTTGAATTTACAAGACACATTTCTTGACTTCAACAAAGCGATACCAAGCTCGCTGATCCGAAAGGCTAATAGAATGATGTCGAATATAGATTTTCCATAAGATATAGGTTGGAAGTAAAAAGGCCACATATCAATAATTCTAAGACTACACATATTTGTTGCAATTTAGTGGGGTGCACAACAACGGGGGAGAAGAAGTCTGCATGGAGGGAATACTACACCCACATGAGAGGTTCAAGTACTCGAAGTCTTTGATACACAAGGAAGGGTAAGTAAGTGAAGATATTGCCCACATCATGGGGAGATAGTTAAATCACAATGTGAGATAATTCTCATTGATATTGAAAGGGAACTTCTACAAAATGTTAATTAGGTTTGTATGGCACCGTATGTTGGCTATCAACGAAGGTGCATGAGAGGATAATGGAAGTTCTAGAAATGAGGATGTTACGATGGACATACTATAAAACAATTATAGCAAAAATTAGGGTCATGGAGTAGCATTTAACCCACGGTTAATTATATTATTTTTATGCATAGTTCAATATTAATATCTTATATAGTTCACATATGACTATCATTACCATTTCTAGTATTAGTATCCTATTTAGTTTCGTCTTTTAGGCGTTATTACTTTTGGCATGAAGTTCCACAAGCCAGAGATCTTCTATGTAAGCAGTCTTTCCACCCTCACGTGGAAGTAATAATCTCTACGTCTATCCTCCCCCTTTACCCCACAACTTGATAGGATTTAGGTTCTATTGTTAAATTCTCTTCGATGGATGTAAATGAAAAACTATAAACTATTTACAATTTTATATTGATACCATACTATAGCACAATCATAAATGATTGGATACATATTGTCATATTCTGATATTTGTTTGCTTGTCTCTATATATCTAACATTATACAATTACCTATGATTTAAACACAAAACCACAAGTAATATTTTACGCCACAAATATGAAGTCCTTCCTATATGTGAGCTTTTGGAGAAGATATTCCCGATTCAAAGTTGATTAAATTGGCCTACATGCATGAGGATGTTGAATCACTACAATAATCGATTCCTTCATCATCTTGTCATCAGAAGAAGTTGGCTACCAATACAATGATCCATCATCAATTATAAAGATAGAAATTAAAACGTATGGAACAAGATTTAATCATTTAAAAACCACTTACCACTCCAATTTGCCATTCATGGCTACCAAAATCTTTAAAAGATTCCGCATCCAGTTCCTAAAATAACATGATTGTGTCGATTATTTATTAATAGTTAAATATAATTTTATTATGTTTAAAGAAATATGAACTTACAATGCTGTAAATTGGGGGAACAATTCTGTCTCTTTTAGATTTGTGAGTTGGCATAACAGAGAACCTTGGTGCCAAATCTTGTGACCTAAAAATCCATCTGTCATAATTTGAAAATTATTAGTATTGGTTTTAAATAAGAAAATCATTAAAGAAACCATTTTTTTTGCATACCCAATATAAAGAAAGATACAGAAATGTGCCCATTCACGAACTAGCAACTTCATCCAATAGGTATCCACAGAACTATCCATGCTCATGAAAATCTGAAATCAATATATATGTTGAATTAATATTTTTTTCAACAATCAAAACTAGTAATCATAAAATATGAAGTGTAAAGAAATTCACCGCAGTTTCTGCTATAGCAACAATGTGCATTGCACCTTTGAATTTTCTGTGAAGAAAAGAAAAAAAAAAGTCAGAAATGGATTCAGATGCTACATTAAGTGTTTTGTTAATGCCATGAATGGTTTATGGGAATTGGGAAGTGCATACTTGAACATGAGGTATTTGGTGTATACAGCATCATGCATTTCTTGGACATCTTCATCTTCTATAAAAGTCAATTGATGACGTAGGAGTGATAAGTTTTGTGTTATATGATGAAATATCACAAAGAATATGAGCAAATAGTCAAGCACCAGAAGGATCTGCATGATATGACATTCAAAAGATTAACATCTTGAAAGCGGAATTGTTATTGTTGTTGTTATTATATATGTTGAGAAGCTGGAAGTGTGAAGTGAACTTACAGAGAAGTAAGGTATGGAAGCTCTGTGGCCAACAAGAATTAAATAGAAGACACAACTAAGAACAGCCATAGCTCTACGTTCAGGGATAGAAAGGCGTTCAGAAGTGATGGAGTAGCCATGAGCAATTAGCAGAAATGATATAATTGAAGCTGTCTCAAACAGCAATCCAGTTACATAAACTCCAAATGACATCCATAAAGAGCATGTTTGGTAATAAAAACATGAATACCTGCAAGAATAACAATTTGAAATGATTTTGGAAAAAAATTAATACTATGAATCTTTCCTTTCAGCAAAACAGATGGGTTGAAATCAATAGGAAAGTTAGGGCAAATCAATTAGCAGTCAAAAATCCCAATTCCAAACCTCATATAGCTAAATCAGTAAGCCCTACTTTATGATCTGTAATTACTGTCTCCGGATACTTCTATAGAAGATCAGATTTATGAATTCTTATAAGATACATGATTAAGTATCGATGGTTGGGAAACATACCAAAAGGTAAAGGAAAAGGCAAGTTGCAAAGCTTTAACACAAGGAACTGAAGCAAGCGTCCACTGCAAATTGTTCACCTGCTCTAATATCATCACAGCACAATCAAACAATTAAACACAATTAACTTCGACAGGATAGCATCGATCCTGCTCAAATCCAAAAGTTTATATACAAACAAAATCTAGACATTTAGGATTCCGATAGTAATCAACTAGTTGAATGTAGACGTAACCTGAAAACGGCGATTGATGTAAGTGTTGATGATCCAGCAAGAAGCGAAAACGAGCCAGATTGACGTGAATGTCGAGTAAAGATAGGGGAGAGGCCAGTACGCTTCATTGATCAGAGCATTTGAAGCCTCCATTGTTGCAATTGATAGGATTATCGTTTAGTAGAATTTTGGTGAACAGGTGAGGGTTTATGTATATATACAGGCGCGCATTTTAGAAACAAACGTCTCTTTTTGAAACTTTTCATTGTTGAATGCTAAGTTTCATGGTTGGGGTGGTGTTGGGGCGGTTGGCCTAATTAAACATTTAAACTGACGTAATTCTTCTTTTATTCCATTATTACACTTACCTCCCCTCATCTTTTAGATTTAACAACATTTTCCCATCTTTGGCACTTTTGACTTTTGTGTATTTTTTTTCTTGGCAACATTTTTCGGTCTATTGATTTGTCATGGTGACTTTTTCTATCATGTAAACTTTTAGATAGCGTTTGGCTGCACAAAGACCGGATGGAATTGGACATGCACTACAAGAAAGGGGAGCATGTCGCTACTAGTTAAAGGCGTCGCCGTTAATGTTACTACAGTGTCGATCCGTGTCATATGAATCCTGTCCGTCCGATCTGCTTTTCATCCAACGGTGGGAAATGAGAAAAAAGGGTGATGTGTTTTCCCTCCAGGGTTGTCGCAGATAATATCCTAGTGTCGCCGCTAAAACCTTAGTGTCGTCGTTAATATGCGTCGCCGCTAAAGGCTGTCGCATATACCCCTCCCCCCCACACACAGCGTCTCTTTCCTTTTCGTTCTGTCTCCTTTCATTCTTCCAATGATTACCGGCGACTACACCATTCAATCGTCCGTCGACCTTCGTTTGTCGCTTTATATTTTTTATAATCGATTAGCAAAATCTGGTGATTGCATATTTTTAATTGACTAAATATTTTATCTCCTAAAATCGATTTACGAGACTTGCAATTATTTTTGTCTAAATAATTTTGTTTTCCATCTGGTTCTCCGGTTATAGGTAAAATCATAGAAAAACTAATTTCAATATGGGTGTGAATATTCTGTAAGGACTTATGAAGTTATTAGATTGAAAATTAAAATCTAAAATAAAGATAATATTGTAATGTTACAAGTTTGATTATTTTCTTAATAATAAAAAAATAAATTTTAGGATGGTGTTTCTTTAATATATTAAATATGATTAAATTAAATATTTGGATATATGTTAGTATTGGTTTTATTACGATATATACGTAATTTTAAATTTTATAAAAACATAGACATACTTAATACAAGTTTATAAAGATAAAGATGGAATTCTCTCGAAGTTAACATAGACTTCATTACGTTCATAACAAAAAAAGGAAAAAAATGACATAACAAGAAAAGGTAAAAGGATATGTGGTAACACAATTGAAGATCAAATGGATATCGTGAAGTATAAAATTGTAACGTGAATATTGGAGTTGCATAATGTTCGGTGAAATAGACGATAATATAATAACATATACTATGTTTTTTTGAAAGAAATTAAGTATTATAAAAAAAATATAACTGTAACTTATGTTTGTTTACCATAGATAGTTCCAATGCTCTTTTTAAAATATTAATGAACGGGGAAAAATCGCAAAGATTATGGGCAAGAATGGGGTTGGTGGCGGTTAAGAGGTCATGCAATACAACAAAACCACTCTCATTAGCATGTTTTAATATTAATGAAAACTTATGTTTCATGCGTACATGTAAATCTATCCATTAATTAATTCCAAAAATAATTTTATAGTGAACACCTAATGCGCAAAAGGAAAAGTGGTAGTAAAATATTAGCAACAAACTTAGGAACAAGATTGTTTTGCTTACGAACGGAACATACAAGAACCAACACCACATTGGTTGACCAAACTC